>NW_027667982.1:0-107500 GCF_963924665.1 Micromys minutus
GAAATTTTTCTTATTTTGGGGCAAAATTGCCGAAATTTCACATATTTTGAGGCAAAATTTCAGAAATTTCACTTATTTCAGAAAAAAAAAGCAGAAATTGTTCTTATTTTGGGGCAAAAATCAGAAATTTCTTTTATTTTGGTACAAAATTGCAGAATTTGTTCTTATTTTGAGGCAAAAAGGCAGAAATTTCACATATTTTGGGGCAAAAATGCGGAAATTCCCCTTATTTTGAGGTAAAAAGGCTGATATTCCCCTTATATGGGGGAAAAAATGCAGAAATTTCCCTTATTTTGGGGCAAAATTGCAGAAATTTCACTTACTTCAGGGTAACAAGTCAGGAATTTTCCTTATTTTGGGGCAAAAAAGACAGAAATTCCCTTTGTATTGGGGGAAAAAGACAGAAATTCCACTTATTAAGAGGCAAACAAGCAGAAATTCCCCTTATTTTGGAGCAAAAATAAAGAAATTTCCCTTTTTATGGCAAAAAGGTATTCATTCTTCTTGTTTTCGGGTAAAAAGGCAGAAATTCCCCGTATTTGGGAGCAAAATTGCAGAAATCCCCGTAATTGTGGGCCAAAAAGGCAGAAATTCCCTATATGTTGGGGCAAAAAGACAGAAATTCTCCTTATTTTGAGGCAAAACTCAGAAATTTCACTTATTTTAGGGCAAAATTGCAGAAATTTCACTTATTTCAGAAAAAAAGCAGAAATTTTCTTATTTTGGGGCAAAAAGACAGAAATTTCTTTTATTTTGGTACAAAATTGCGGAAATTTTTCTTATTTTGGGGCCAAAAGCAGAAATTTCCCATATTTTGGGGCAAAAATGCAGAAATTCCCCTTATTTTGAGTTAAAAAGGCTGAAATTCCCCTTATTTGGGGGCAAAGAGGCAGAAATTTTCCTCATTTTGGGGCAAAATTGCAGAAATTTCACTTATTTCAGGGTAATGAGTCAGAAATTTTCCTTATTTGGGGGCAAAAAAGACAGAAATTCCCTTTGTTTTAAAGGAAAAAAACAGAAATTCCACTTATTTAGAGGCAAAAAAGCAGAAATTCCCCTTATTTTCGAGCAAAAATGAAAAAATTTCCCTTTTTTATGGCAAAAAGTTATGCATTCTTCTTATTTTCGGGCAAAAAGGCAGTAATTCCCTCTATTTTGGAGCAAAATTGCAGAAATTTCCCTAATTGTGGTGCAAAACGGCATAAATTCCCTATATGTTGGGGCAAAAACAAAAATTCTCCTTATTTTGGGGCAAAACTCAGAAATTTCACTTATTTTGGGGCAAAATTGCAGAAATTTTTCTTATTTTGGGGCAAAATTGCTGAAATTTTACATATTTTGAGGCAAAATTTCAGAAATTTCACTTATTTCAGAAAAAAAAGCAGAAATTGTTCTTATTTTGGGGCAAAAAGTCAGAAATTTCTTTTATTTTGGTACAAAATTGCAGAATTTGTTCTTATTTTGAGGCAAAAAGGCAGAAATTTCACATATTTTGGGGCAAAAATGCGGAAATTCCCCTTATTTTGAGGTAAAAAGGCTGAAATTCCCCTTATTTGGGGGAAAAAATGCAGAAATTTCCCTTATTTTGGGGCAAAATTGCAGAAATTTCACTTACTTCAGGGTAACAAGTCAGAAATTTTTCTTATTTTGGGGCAAAAAGACAGAAATTTCTTTTATTTTGGTAAAAAATTGCAGAAATTTTTCTTATTTTGGGGCAAAAAGGCAGAAATTTCCCATATTTTGGGGCAAAAATGCAGAAATTCCCCTTATTTTGAGTTAAAAAGGCTGAAATTCCCCTTATTTGGGGGCAAAGAGGCAGAAATTTTCCTCATTTTGGGGCAAAATTGCAGAAATTTCACTTATTTCAGGGTAATGAGTCAGAAATTTTCCTTATTTGGGGGCAAAAAAGACAGAAATCCCCTTTGTTTTGGGGGAAAAAAACAGAAATTCCACTTATTTAGAGGCAAAAAAGCAGAAATTCCTTTTATTTTGGAGCAAAAATGAAGAAATTTCCCTTTTTATGGCAAAAAGGTATGCATTCTTCTTGTTTTCGGGCAAAAAGGCAGAAATTCCCCGTATTTTGGAGCAAAATTGCAGAAATTCCCCTAATTGTGGGGCAAAAAGGCAGAAATTCCCTATATGTTGGGGAAAAACAGAAAATCTCCTTATTTTGGGGCAAAACTCAGAAATTTCACTTATTTTGGGGCAAAACTGCAGAAATTCACATATTTTGGGGCAAAATTGCAGAAATTTCACTTATTTCAGAAAAAAAAGCAGAAATTTTCTTTGTTGGGGCAAAAGTCAGAAATTTCTTTTATTTAGGTACAAAATTGCAGAATTTGTTCTTATTTTGCGGCAAAAGGGCAGAAATTTCCCATATTTTGGGGCAAAAATGCAGAAATTTTCCTTATTTTCAGGTAAAAAGACTGATATTTTCCTTATTTGGGGGCAAAAAGGCAGAAATTTCCCTCATTTTGGGGCAAAATTGCAGAAATTTCACTTATTTCAGGGTAATAAGTCAGAAATTTTTCTTATTTTGGGGCAAAAAAGAGAGAAATTCCCTTTGTATTGGGGGAAAAAAACAAAAATTCCACTTATTTAGAGGCAAAAAAGCAAAAATTCCCCTTATTTTGGAGCAAAAATGAAGAAATTTTCCTTTTTTATGGCAAAAAGTTATGCATTCTTCTTATTTTCGGGCAAAAAGGCAGTAATTCCCTCTATTTTGGAGCAAAATTGCAGAAATTTCCCTAATTGTGGGGCAAAAAGGCAGATATTCCCTATATGTTGGGGCAAAAACAGAAATTCTCCATATTTTGGGGCAAAACTAAGAAATTTCACTTATTATGGGGCAAAATTGCAGAAATTTTTCTTATTTTGGGGCAAAATTGCCGAAATTTCAAATATTTTGAGGCAAAATTTCAGAAATTTCACTTATTTCAGTAAAAAAAAGCAGAAATTGTTCTTATTTTGGGGCAAAAAGTCAGAAATTTCTTTTACTTTGGTACAAAATTGCAGAATTTGTTCTTATTTTGAGGCAAAAAGGCAGAAATTTCACATATTTTGGGG
The DNA here is from genome assembly GCF_963924665.1 of Micromys minutus. Taxonomy (NCBI): domain Eukaryota; kingdom Metazoa; phylum Chordata; class Mammalia; order Rodentia; family Muridae; genus Micromys; species Micromys minutus. The sequence goes on from NW_027667982.1 coordinate 3,067, forward strand.
CAAAAATGCGGAAATTCCCCTTATTTTGAGGTAAAAAGGCTGAAATTCCCCTTATTTGGGGGAAAAAATGCAGAAATTTCCCTTATTTTGGGGCAAAATTGCAGAAATTTCACTTACTTCAGGGTAACAAGTCAGAAATTTTCCTTATTTTGGGGCAAAAAAGACAGAAATTCCCTTTGTATTGGGGGAAAAAGACAGAAATTCCACATATTAAGAGACAAACAAGCAGAAATTCCCCTTATTTTGGAGCAAAAATAAAGAAATTTCCCTTTTTTATGGCAAAAAGGTATGCATTCTTCTTGTTTTCGGGCAAAAAGGCAGAAATTTCCCGTATTTTGGAGCAAAATTGCAGAAATCCCCCTAATTGTGGGCCAAAAATGCAGAAATTCCCTATATGTTTGGGCAAAAAGACAGAAATTCTCCTTATTTTGAGGCAAAACTCAGAAATTTCACTTATTTTAGGGCAAAATTGCAGAAATTTCACTTATTTCAGAAAAAAAGCAGAAATTTTCTTATTTTGGGGCAAAAAGACAGAAATTTCTTTTATTTTGGTAAAGAATTGCAGAAATTTTTCTTATTTTGGGGCAAAAAGGCAGAAATTTCCCAATTTTGGGGCAAACATGCAGAAATTCCCCTTATTTTGAGTTAAAAAGGCTGAAATTCCCCTTATTTGGGGGCAAAGAGGCAGAAATTTTCCTCATTTTGAAGCAAAATTGCAGAAATTTAACTTATTTCATGGTAATGAGTCAGAAATTTTCCTTATTTGGGGGCAAAAAAGACAGAAATCCCCTTTGTTTTGGGGGAAAAAAACAGAAATTCCACTTATTTAGAGGCAAAAAAGCAGAAATTCCTTTTATTTTGGAGCAAAAATGAAGAAATTTCCCTTTTTATGGCAAAAAGGTATGCATTCTTCTTGTTTTCGGGCAAAAAGGCAGAAATTCCCCGTATTTTGGAGCAAAATTGCAGAAATTCCCCTAATTGTGGGGCAAAAAGGCAGAAATTCCCTATATGTTGGGGAAAAACAGAAATTCTCCTTATTTTGGGGCAAAACTCAGAAATTTCACTTATTTTGGGGCAAAACTGCAGAAATTCACATATTTTGGGGCAAAATTGTAGAAATTTCACTTATTTCAGAAAAAAAAGCAGAAATTTTTCTTGTTGGGGCAAAAGTCAGAAATTTCTTTTATTTAGGTACAAAATTGCAGAATTTGTTCTTATTTTGCGGCAAAAGGGCAGAAATTTCCCATATTTTGGGGCAAAAATGCAGAAATTTTCCTTATTTTCAGGTAAAAAGACTGATATTTTCCTTATTTGGTGGCAAAAAGGCAGAAATTTCCCTCATTTTGGGGCAAAATTGCAGAAATTTCACTTATTTCAGGGTAATAAGTCAGAAATTTTTCTTATTTTGGGGCAAATAAGACAGAAATTCCCTTTGTATTGGGGGAAAAAGACAGAAATTCCACTTATTTAGAGGCAAAAAAGCAGAAATTCCCCTTATTTTGGAGCAAAAATGAAGAAATTTTCCTTTTTTATGGCAAAAAGTTATGCATTCTTCTTATTTTCGGGCAAAAAGGCAGTAATTCCCTCTATTTTGGAGCAAAATTGCAGAAATTTCCCTAATTGTGGGACAAAAAGGCAGAAATTCACTATAGGTTGGGGCAAAAACAGAAATTCTCCTTATTTTGGGGCAAAACTCAGAAATTTCACTTATTTTGGGGCAAATTGCAGAAATTTTTCTTATTTTGGGGCAAAATTGCCGAAATTTCACATATTTTGTGGCAAAATTTCAGAAATTTCACTTATTTCAGAAAAAAAAAAGCAGAAATTGTTCTTATTTTGGGGCAAAAAGTCAGAAATTTCTTTTATTTTGGTACAAAATTGCAGAATTTGTTCTTATTTTGAGGCAAAAAGGCAGAAATTTCACATATTTTGGGGCAAAAATGCGGAAATTCCCCTTATTTTGAGGTAAAAAGGCTGAAATTCCCCTTATTTGGGGGAAAAATGCAGAAATTTCCCTTATTTTGGGGCAAAATTGCAGAAATTTCACTTACTTCAGGGTAACAAGTCAGAAATTTTCCTTATTTTGGGGCAAAAAAGACAAAAATTCCCTTTGTATTGGGGGAAAAAGACAGAAATTCCACTTATTAAGAGGCAAACAAGCAGAAATTCCCCTTATTTTGGAGCAAAAATAAAGAAATTTCCCTTTTTTATGGCAAAAAGGTATGCATTCTTCTTGTTTTCGGGCAAAAAGGCAGAAATTTCCCGTATTTTGGAGCAAAATTGCAGAAATTCCCCTAATTGTGGGAAAAAAAGGCAGAAATTCCCTATATGTTGGGGCAAAAAGACAGAAATTCTCCTTATTTTGGAAAAAAACTCAGAAATTCCACTTATTTTGGGGCAAAATTTTAGGAATTTCCCATATTTTGGGGCAAAACTGCAGAAATTTCACTTATTTTGGGGCAAAATTGCAGAAATTTCACTTATTTCTGAAAAAAAAAGCAGAAATTTTCTTTTTGGGGCAAAAAGTCAGAAATTTCTTTTACTTTGGTACAAAATTGCAGAAATTGTTATTATTTTGGGGCAAAAAGGCAGAAATTTCCCATATTTTAGGGCAAAAATGCAGAAATTCCCCTTATTTTGAGGTAAAAATGCTGAAATTCCCATTATTTGGAGGCAAAAAGGCAGAAATTTCCCTTATTTTGGGGCAAAATTAAAGAAATTTCAATTATTTCAGAATAATAAATCAGACATTATCTTATTTTGGAGCAAAAAGACAGAAATTCCCTTTGTTTTGGGGGAAAAAGACAGAAATTCCACTTATTTAGAGGCAAAAAAGCAGAAATTCCCCTTATTTTGGAGCAAAAATGAAGAAATTTCTCTTTTTAATGCAAAAAGGTATGCATTCTTCTTATTTTCGGGCAAAAAGACAGAAATTTCCCGTATTTTGCAGCAATATTGCAGAAATCCCCCTAATTGTGGGCCAAAAAGGCAGGGATTCCCTATATGTTGGAGCAAAAAGACAGACATTCTCCTTATTTTTGGGCAAAACTCAGAAATTTCACTTATTTTAGGGCAAAATTGCAGAAATTTCACTTATTTCAGAAAAAAAGCAGAAATTTTTTTATTTTGGGGCAAAAAGGCAGAAATTTCTTTTATTTTGGTACAAAATTGCAGAAATTGTTCTTATTTTGGAGCAAAAAGGCAGAAATTTCCCATATTTTGAGGCAAAAGTGCAGAAATTCCCCTTATTTTGAGTTAAAAAGGCTGAAATTCCACTTATTTGAGGGCAAAAAGGCAGAAATTTTCCTCATTTTGGGGCAAAATTGAAGAAATTTCACTTATTTCAGGGTAATAAGTCAGAAATTTTTCTTATTTTTGGGCAAAAAAGACAGAAATTCCCTTTGTATTGGGGGAAAAAAACAGAAATTCCACTTATTTAGAGACAAAAAAGCAAAAATTCCCCTTATTTTGGAGCAAAAATGAAGAAATTTCCCTTTTTTATGGCAAAAAGATATGCATTCTTCTTATTTTGGGGCAAAAAGGCAGAAAATCCCCGTATTTTGGAGCAAAATTGCAGAAATTCCTTTAATTGTGGGGCAAAATGCAGAAATTCCCTATATATTGGGGCAAAAATACAGAAATTCTCCTTATTTGGGGGCAAAACTCAAAATTTTCACTTATTCTGGGGCAAAATTGCAGAAATTTCACTTATTTAAGAAAAAAAGCAGAAATTTTCTTATTTTGGGGCAAAAAGGCAGAAATTTCTTTTATTTTGGTACAAAATTGCAGAAATTTTTCTTATTTTGGGGCAAAAAGGCAGAAATTTCCCATATTTTGGAGCAAAAATGCAGAAATTCCCCTTGTTTTGAAGTAAAAAGGCTGAAATTCCCTTTATTTGGGAGCAAAAAGGCAGAAATTTTCCTTATTTTGGGGCAAAATTGCAGAAATTTCACTTATTTCAGGGTAATTAGTCAGAAATTTTTCTTATTTTGGGGCAAAAAAGACAGAAATTCCCTTTGCTTTGGGGGAAAAAGACAGAAATTCCACTTATTTAGAGTCAAAAAAGCAGAAATTCTTCTTTTTTTGGAGCAAAAATGAAGAAATTTCCTTTTTTTTATGGCAAAAAGATATGCATTCTTCTTATTTTCGGGCAAAAAGGCAGAAATTCCTCGTATTTTGGAGCAAAATTGCAGAAATTCCCCTAAGTGTGGGGCAAAAATGCAGAAATTCACTATATGTTGGGGCAAAAAGACAGAAATTCTCTTATTTTGGGGCAAAACTCAGAAATTTCACTTATTTTGGGGCAAAATTGCAGAAATTTCACTTATTTCAGAAAAAAAGCAGAAATTTTCTTATTTTGAGGCAAAAAAACAGAAATTTCTTTTATTTTGGTACAAAATTGCAGACATTTTTCTTAATTTGGGGCAAAAAGGCAGAAATTTCCCATATTTTGGAGCAAGAATGCAGAAATTCCCCTTGTTTTGAAGTAAAAAGGCTGAAATTCCCCTTATTTGGCAGCAAAAAGGCAGAAATTTTCCTTATTTTGGGGCAAAATTGCAGAAATTTCACTTATTTCAGGGTAATTAGTCAGAAATTTTCCTTATTTTGGGGCAAAAAAGACAGAAATTCCCTTTGCTTTGGGGGAAAAAGTCAGAAATTCCACTTATTTAGAGTCAAAAAAGCAGAAATTCTTCTTCTTTTGGAGCAAAAATGAAGAAATTTCCTTTTTTTATGGCAAAAAGATATGCATTCTTTTTATTTTCGGGCAAAAAGGCAGAAATTCCCCGTATTTTGGAGCAAAATTGCAGAAATTTTCTTAAGTGTGGGGCAAAAATGCAGAAATTCACTATATGTTGGGGCAAAAAGACAGAAATTCTCTTATTTTGGGGCAAAACTCAGAAATTTCACTTATTTTGGGGCAAAATTGCAGAAATTTCACTTATTTCAGAAAAAAAGCAAAATTTTCTTATTTTGGGGCAAAAAAACAGAAATTTCTTTTATTTTGGTACAAAATTGCAGAAATTTTTCTTATTTTGGGCAAAAAGGCAGAAATTTCCCATATTTTGGGGAAAATGCAGAAATTCCCCTTATTTTGAGGTAAAAATGCTGAAATTCCTCTTATTTGGGGGCAAAAAGGCAGAAATTCCCCTTATTTTGGGGCAAAACTCAGAAATTTCACTTATTTTGTGGCAAAATTGCAGAAATTTCACTTATTTAAGAAAAAAAGCAGAAATTTTCATATTTTGGGGCAAAAAGGAAGAAATTTCTTTTATTTTGGTACAAAATTGCAGAAATTTTTCTTATTTTGGGGCAAAAAGGCAGAAATTTCCCATATTTTGGGGCAAAAATGCAAAAATTCCCCTTATTTTGAAGTAAAATGCTGAAATTCCCCTTATTTGGGGGCAAAAAGGCAGAAATTTCCCTTATTTTGGGGCAAAATTGTAGAAATTTCACTTATTTCAGTGTAATAGGTCAGAAATTTTCCTTATTTTGGGGCAAAAATACAGAAATTCCCTTTGTTTTGGGGGGAAAAGATAGAAATTCCACTTATTTAGAGGCAAAAAAGCAGAAATTCACCTTATTTTGAAGCAAAAATGAACAAATTTCCCTTTTTTATGGCAAAAAGGTATGCATTCTTCTTATTTTCGGGCAAAAAGGCAGAAATTTCCTGTATTTTGAAGCAAAATTGCAAAAATTCCCCTAATTGTGGGACAAAAAGGCAGAAATTCCATATATGTTGGGGCAAAAAGACAGAAATTCTCCTTTTTCTGGAGCAAAACTCAGAAATTTCATTTTTTTGGGGGCAAAATTGCAGAAATTTCACTTATTTCAGAAAAAAAAGCAGAAATTTTTTTATTTAGGGGCAAATAGGCAGAAATTTCTTTTATTTTGGTACAAAATTGCAAAAATTATTCTTATTTTGGGCCAAGAGGCAGAAATTTCCCATATTTTAGGGCAAAAATGCAGAAATTTCTTTTATTTTGAGGTAAAAATGCTGAAATTCCCATTATTTGGGGGCAAAAAGGCAGAAATTCCCCTTATTTTGGGGCAAAACTCAGAAATTTCCCTTATTTTGGTGCAAAATTGCAGAAATTTCACTTATTTCAGAAAAAACTAGAAATTTTATTTTGGTGCAAAAAGGCAAAAATTCCCCTTATTTTGACGTAAAAATTCTGAAATTCTTCTTATTTGGGGGCAAAAAGGCATAAATTTCCCTTATTTTGAGGCAAATTGCAGAAATTTCACTTATTTCACTGTAATAAGTCAGAAATTTTCCTTATTTTGGGGCAAAAAAGGCAGAAATTCCCTATGTTTTGGGGGAAAAAAACAGAAATTTCACTTATTTAGAGGCAAAAAAGCAGAAATTCCCCTTATTTTGGAGCAAAAATGAAAAAATTTCCCTTTTTTATGGCAAAAAGTTATGCATCTTCTTATTTTCGGGCAAAAAGGCAGAAATTCTTTGAATTTTGAAGCAAAATTGCAGAAATTCCCCTAATTGTGGGGCAAATAGGCAGAAATTTCCTATATGTTAGGGCAAAAAGACAGAAATTCTTCTTATTTTGGGGCAAAACTCAGAAATTCGACTTATTTTGGGGCAAAATTTCAGAAATTTCCCTTATTTTGCGGCAAAATTGAGGAAATTTCACTTATTTTGGGGAAAAATTGCAGAAATTTCACTTATTTAATTAAAAAAAGCAGAAATTTTCTTTTTTGGGGCAAAAAGTCAGAAATTCCTTTTATTTTGGTACAAAATTGCAGAAATTGTTCTTATTTTGGTGCATTAGGCAGAAATTTTCTATATTTTGGGGCAAAAATGCAGAAATTCCCCTTATTTTGAGGTAAAAAGGCTGAAATTCCCTTTATTTGGGGGCAAAAAGGCAGAAATTCCCCATATTTTGGAGCAAAATTCCAGAAATTCCTTTAATTGTAGGGCAAAAAGGCAGAAATTCCCTATATGTTGGGGCAAAAAGACAGAAATTCTTTTTATTTTGGGAAAAAACTCAGAAATTCCAAATATTTTGGGGCAAAATTCCAGGAATTTCCCTTATTTTGTGGCAAAATTGTAGAAATTTCACTTATTTTGAAGCAAAATTGCAGAAATTTCACTTTTTTCAGGAAAAAAGGCAGAAGTTTTCCTTATTTTGGGGCAAAAAGGAAGAAATTCCAAATATTTTGTGGCAAAAATGCAGAAATTCCCCTTATTTTGAGGTCAAAAGGCTGAAATTTCCCTTATTTGGGGGAAAAAAGGCAGAAATTTCCCTTATTTTGGGGCAAAATTTCAGAAATTTTACTTACTTTCAGGGTAACAAGTCAGAAATTTTCCTTATTTTGGGGCAAAAAAGACAGAAATTCCCTTTGTATTGGGGGAAAATAACAGAAATTCCACTTATTAAGAGGCAAAAAAGCAGAAATTCCCCTTATTTTGAAGCAAAAATGAAGAAATTTCCCTTTTTTATGGCAAAAAGGTATGCATTCTTCTTGTTTTCGGGCAAAAAGAGAAAATCCCAGTATTTTGGAGCAAAATTGCAGAAATTCCCCTAATTATGGGACAAAAAGGCAGAAATTCCCTATATGTTGGGGCAAAAACACAGAAATTCTCCTTATTTTGGGGCAAAACTCAGAAATTCCACTTATTTTGGGGCAAAATTTTAGGAATTTCCCTTATTTTGGGGCAAAACTGCAGAAATTTCACTTATTTTGGGGCAAAATTGCAGAAATTTCACTTATTTTGAAGCAAAATTGCAGAAATTTCACTTATTTCAGGAAAAAAGGCAGAAGTTTTCCTTATTTTGAAGCAAAAAGGCAGAAATTCCAAATATTTTGTGGCAAAAATGCAGAAATTCCCCTTATTTTGAGGTAAAAAGGTTTAAATTCCCCTATTTGGGGGAAAAAAGCAGAAATTTTCCTTATTTTGGGGCAAAATTGCAGAAATTTCACTTACTTCAGGGTAACAAGTCAGAAATTTTCCTTATTTTGGGGCAAAAAAGACAGAAATTCCATTTGTATTGGGGGAAAAACACAGAAATTCCACTTATTAAGAGGCAAAAAAGCAGAAATTCCCCTTATTTTGGAGCAAAAATGAAGAAATTTCCCTTTTTTATGGCAAAAAGGTATGCATTCTTCTTGTTTTCGGGTAAAAAGGCAGAAATTCCCCGTATTTTGGAGCAAAATTGCAGAAATTCTCCTAATTGTGGGACAAAAAGGCAGAAATTTTCTATATTTTTGGGCAAAAAGACAGAAATTCTCCTTATTTTGGAGCATAACTCAGAAATTCCACTTATTTTGGGGCAAAATTCCAGGAATTTCCCTTATTTTGGGGCAAAACTGCAGAAATTTCACTTATTTTGGGGCAAAATGCAGAAATTCCCCTTATTTTGGAGCAAAAATGAAGAAATTTTCCTTTTTTATGGCAAAAAGTTATGCATTCTTCTTATTTTCGGGCAAAAAGGCAGTAATTCCCTCTATTTTGGAGCAAAATTGCAGAAATTTCCCTAATTGTGGGGCAAAAAGGCAGAAATTCACTATATGTTGGGGCAAAAACAGAAATTCTCCTTATTTTGGGGCAAAACTCAGAAATTTCACTTATTTTGGGGCAAATTGCAGAAATTTTTCTTATTTTGGGGCAAAATTGCCGAAATTTCACATATTTTGTGGCAAAATTTCAGAAATTTCACTTATTTCAGAAAAGAAAAAGCAGAAATTGTTCTTATTTTGGGGCAAAAAGTCAGAAATTTCTTTTATTTTGGTACAAAATTGCAGAATTTGTTCTTATTTTGAGGCAAAAAGGCAGAAATTTCACATATTTTGGGGCAAAAATGCGGAAATTCCCCTTATTTTGAGGTAAAAATGCTGAAATTCCCCTTATTTGGGGGAAAAATGCAGAAATTTTCCTTATTTTGGGGCAAAATTGCAGAAATTTCACTTACTTCAGGGTAACAAGTCAGAAATTTTCCTTATTTTGGGGCAAAAAAGACAGAAATTCCATTTGTATTGGGGGAAAAAGACAGAAATTCCACTTATTAAGAGGCAAAAAAGCAGAAATTCCCCTTATTTTGGAGCAAAAATGAAGAAATTTCCCTTTTTTATGGCAAAAAGTTATGCATTCTTCTTGTTTTCGGGTAAAAAGGCAGAAATTCCCCGTATTTTGGAGCAAAATTGCAGAAATTCTCTAATTGTGGGACAAAAAGGCAGAAATTTTCTATATTTTTGGGCAAAAAGACAGAAATTCTCCTTATTTTGGAGCATAACTCAGAAATTCCACTTATTTTGGGGCAAAATTCCAGGAATTTCCCTTATTTTGGGGCAAAACTGCAGAAATTTCACTTATTTTGGGGCAAAAAAGCAGAAATTCCCCTTATTTTGGAGCAAAAATGAAGAAATTTTCCTTTTTTATGGCAAAAAGTTATGCATTCTTCTTATTTTCGGGCAAAAAGGCAGTAATTCCCTCTATTTTGGAGCAAAATTGCAGAAATTTCCCTAATTGTGGGGCAAAAAGGCAGAAATTCACTATATGTTGGGGCAAAAACAGAAATTCTCCTTATTTTGGGGCAAAACTCAGAAATTTCACTTATTTTGGGGCAAATTGCAGAAATTTTTCTTATTTTGGGGCAAAATTGCCGAAATTTCACATATTTTGAGGCAAAATTTCAGAAATTTCACTTATTTCAGAAAAAAAAAAGCAGAAATTGTTCTTATTTTGGGGCAAAAATCAGAAATTTCTTTTATTTTGGTACAAAATTGCAGAATTTGTTCTTATTTTGAGGCAAAAAGGCAGAAATTTCACATATTTTGGGGCAAAAATGCAGAAATTCCCCTTATTTTGAGGTAAAAAGGCTGAAATTCCCCTTATTTGGGGGAAAAATGCAGAAATTTCCCTTATTTTGGGGCAAAATTGCAGAAATTTCACTTACTTCAGGGTAACAAGTCAGAAATTTTCCTTATTTTGGGGCAAAAAAGACAAAAATTCCCTTTGTATTGGGGGAAAAAGACAGAAATTCCACTTATTAAGAGGCAAACAAGCAGAAATTCCCCTTATTTTGGAGCAAAAATAAAGAAATTTCCCTTTTTTATGGCAAAAAGGTATGCATTCTTCTTGTTTTCGGGCAAAAAGGCAGAAATTTCCCGTATTTTGGAGCAAAATTGCAGAAATTCCCCTAATTGTGGGGAAAAAAGGCAGAAATTCCCTATATGTTGGGGCAAAAAGACAGAAATTCTCCTTATTTTGGAAAAAAACTCAGAAATTCCACTTATTTTGGGGCAAAATTTTAGGAATTTCCCATATTTTGGGGCAAAACTGCAGAAATTTCAATTATTTTGGGGCAAAATTGCAGAAATTTCACTTATTTCTGAAAAAAAAGCAGAAATTTTCTTTTTGGGGCAAAAAGTCAGAAATTTCTTTTACTTTGGTACAAAATTGCAGAAATTGTTATTATTTTGGGGCAAAAAGGCAGAAATTTCCCATATTTTAGGGCAAAAATGCAGAAATTCCCCTTATTTTGAGGTAAAAATGCTGAAATTCCCATTATTTGGAGGCAAAAAGGCAGAAATTTCCCTTATTTTGGGGCAAAATTAAAGAAATTTCAATTATTTCAGAATAATAAATCAGAAATTATCTTATTTTGGGGCAAAAAGACAGAAATTCCCTTTGTTTTGGGGGAAAAAGACAGAAATTCCACTTATTTAGAGGCAAAAAAGCAGAAATTCCCCTTATTTTGGAGCAAAAATGAAGAAATTTCTCTTTTTAATGCAAAAAGGTATGCATTCTTCTTATTTTCGGGCAAAAAGACAGAAATTTCCCGTATTTTGCAGCAATATTGCAGAAATCCCCCTAATTGTGGGCCAAAAAGGCAGGGATTCCCTATATGTTGGAGCAAAAAGACAGAAATTCTCCTTATTTTTGGGCAAAACTCAGAAATTTCACTTATTTTAGGGCAAAATTGCAGAAATTTCACTTATTTCAGAAAAAAAGCAGAAATTTTTTTATTTTGGGGCAAAAAGGCAGAAATTTCTTTTATTTTGGTACAAAATTGCAGAAATTGTTCTTATTTTGGAGCAAAAAGGCAGAAATTTCCCATATTTTGAGGCAAAAGTGCAGAAATTCCCCTTATTTTGAGTTAAAAAGGCTGAAATTCCACTTATTTGAGGGCAAAAAGGCAGAAATTTTCCTCATTTTGGGGCAAAATTGAAGAAATTTCACTTATTTCAGGGTAATAAGTCAGAAATTTTTTTTATTTTTGGGCAAAAAAGACAGAAATTCCCTTTGTATTGGGGGAAAAAAACAGAAATTCCACTTATTTAGAGACAAAAAAGCAAAAATTCCCCTTATTTTGGAGCAAAAATGAAGAAATTTCCCTTTTTTATGGCAAAAAGATATGCATTCTTCTTATTTTGGGGCAAAAAGGCAGAAAATCCCCGTATTTTGGAGCAAAATTGCAGAAATTCCTTTAATTGTGGGGCAAAATGCAGAAATTCCCTATATATTGGGGCAAAAATACAGAAATTCTCCTTATTTGGGGGCAAAACTCAAAATTTTCACTTATTCTGGGGCAAAATTGCAGAAATTTCACTTATTTAAGAAAAAAAGCAGAAATTTTCTTATTTTGAGGCAAAAAGGCAGAAATTTCTTTTATTTTGGTACAAAATTGCAGAAATTTTTCTTATTTTGGGGCAAAAAGGCAGAAATTTCCCATATTTTAGAGCAAAAATGCAGAAATTCCCCTTGTTTTGAAGTAAAAAGGCTGAAATTCCCTTTATTTGGGAGCAAAAAGGCAGAAATTTTCCTTATTTTGGGGCAAAATTGCAGAAATTTCACGTATTTCAGGGTAATTAGTCAGAAATTTTTCTTATTTTGGGGCAAAAAAGACAGAAATTCCCTTTGCTTTGGGGGAAAAAGACAGAAATTCCACTTATTTAGAGTCAAAACAGCAGAAATTCTTCTTCTTTTGGAGCAAAAATGAAGAAATTTCTTTTTTTTTACGGCAAAAAGATATGCATTCTTCTTATTTTCGGGCAAAAAGGCAGAAATTCCCCGTATTTTGGAGCAAAATTGCAGAAATTCCCCTAAGTGTGGGGCAAAAATGCAGAAATTCACTATATGTTGGGGCAAAAAGACAGAAATTCTCTTATTTTGGGGCAAAACTCAGAAATTTCACTTATTTTGGGGCAAAATTGCAGAAATTTCACTTATTTCAGAAAAAAAGCAGAAATTTTCTTATTTTGAGGCAAAAAAACAGAAATTTCTTTTATTTTGGTACAAAATTGCAGACATTTTTCTTATTTTGGGGCAAAAAGGCAGAAATTTCCCATATTTTGGAGCAAGAATGCAGAAATTCCCCTTGTTTTGAAGTAAAAAGGCTGAAATTCCCCTTATTTGGGAGCAAAAAGGCAGAAATTTTCCTTATTTTGGGGCAAAATTGCAGAAATTTCACTTATTTCAGGGTAATTAGTCAGAAATTTTCCTTATTTTGGGGCAAAAAAGACAGAAATTCCCTTTGCTTTGGGGGAAAAAGACAGAAATTCCACTTATTTAGAGTCAAAAAAGCAGAAATTCTTCTTCTTTTGGAGCAAAAATGAAGAAATTTCCTTTTTTTATGGCAAAAAGATATGCATTCTTCTTATTTTCGGGCAAAAAGGCAGAAATTCCCCGTATTTTGGAGCAAAATTGCAGAAATTCCCCTAAGTGTGGGGCAAAAATGCAGAAATTCACTATATGTTGGGGCAAAAAGACAGAAATTCTCTTATTTTGGGGCAAAACTCAGAAATTTCACTTATTTTGGGGCAAAATTGCAGAAATTTCACTTATTTCAGAAAAAAAGCAAAATTTTCTTATTTTGGGGCAAAAAAACAGAAATTTCTTTTATTTTGGTACAAAATTGCAGAAATTTTTCTTATTTTGGGCAAAAAGGCAGAAATTTCCCATATTTTGGGGAAAATGCAGAAATTCCCCTTATTTTGAGGTAAAAATGCTGAAATTCCTCTTATTTGGGGGCAAAAAGGCAGAAATTCCCCTTATTTTGGGGCAAAACTCAGAAATTTCACTTATTTTGTGGCAAAATTGCAGAAATTTCACTTATTTAAGAAAAAAAGCAGAAATTTTCATATTTTGGGGCAAAAAGGAAGAAATTTCTTTTATTTTGGTACAAAATTGCAGAAATTTTTCTTATTTTGGGGCAAAAAGGCAGAAATTTCCCATATTTTGGGGCAAAAATGCAAAAATTCCCCTTATTTTGAAGTAAAATGCTGAAATTCCCCTTATTTGGGGGCAAAAAGGCAGAAATTTCCCTTATTTTGGGGCAAAATTGTAGAAATTTCACTTATTTCAGTGTAATAGGTCAGAAATTTTCCTTATTTTGGGGCAAAAATACAGAAATTCCCTTTGTTTTGGGGGGAAAAGACAGAAATTCCACTTATTTAGAGGCAAAAAACAGAAATTCACCTTATTTTGAAGCAAAAATGAACAAATTTCCCTTTTTTATGGCAAAAAGGTATGCATTCTTCTTATTTTTGGGCAAAAAGGCAGAAATTTCCTGTATTTTGAAGCAAAATTGCAAAAATTCCCCTAATTGTGGGACAAAAAGGCAGAAATTCCATATATGTTGGGGCAAAAAGACAGAAATTCTCCTTTTTCTGGAGCAAAACTCAGAAATTTCATTTTTTGGGGGGCAAAATTGCAGAAATTTCACTTATTTCAGAAAAAAAAGCAGATATTTTTTTATTTATGGGCAAATAGGCAGAAATTTCTTTTATTTTGGTACAAAATTGCAAAAATTATTCTTATTTTGGGCCAAGAGGCAGAAATTTCCCATATTTTAGGGCAAAAATGCAGAAATTTCTTTTATTTTGAGGTAAAAATGCTGAAATTCCCATTATTTGGGGGCAAAAAGGCAGAAATTCCCCTTATTTTGGGGCAAAACTCAGAAATTTCCCTTATTTTGGTGCAAAATTGCAGAAATTTCACTTATTTCAGAAAAAACTAGAAATTTTCTTATTTGGGGGCAAATAGGCAAAAATTCCCCTTATTTTGAGGTAAAAATTCTGAAATTCTTCTTATTTGGGGGCAAAAAGGGAGAAATTTCCTTTATTTTGAGGCAAATTGCAGAAATTTCACTTATTTCACTGTAATAAGTCAGAAATTTTCCTTATTTTGGGGCAAAAAAGGCAGAAATTCCCTATGTTTTGGGGGAAAAAGACAGAAATTTCACTTATTTAGAGGCAAAAAAGCAGAAATTCCCCTTATTTTGGAGCAAAAATGAAAAAATTTCCCTTTTTTATGGCAAAAAGTTATGCATCTTCTTATTTTCGGGCAAAAAGGCAGAAATTCTTTGAATTTTGAAGCAAAATTGCAGCAATTTCCCTAATTGTGGGGCAAATAGGCAGAAATTTCCTATATGTTAGGGCCAAAAGACAGAAATTTTTCTTATTTTGGGGCAAAACTCAGAAATTCGACTTATTTTGGGGCAAAATTTCAGAAATTTCCCTTATTTTGCGGCAAAATTGAGGAAATTTCACTTATTTTGGGGAAAAATTGCAGAAATTTCACTTATTTAATTAAAAAAAGCAGAAATTTTCTTTTTTGGGGCAAAAAGTCAGAAATTCCTTTTATTTTGGTACAAAATTGCAGAAATTGTTCTTATTTTGGTGCATTAGGCAGAAATTTTCTATATTTTGGGGCAAAAATGCAGAAATTCCCCTTATTTTGAGGTAAAAAGGCTGAAATTCCCTTTATTTGGGGGCAAAAAGGCAGAAATTCCCCGTATTTTGGAGCAAAATTCCAAAAATTCCTTTAATTGTAGGGCAAAAAGGCAGAAATTCCCTATATGTTGGGGCAAAAAGACAGAAATTCTTTTTATTTTGGAAAAAAACTCAGAAATTCCAAATATTTTGGGGCAAAATTCCATAAATTTCCCTTATTTTGTGGCAAAATTGTAGAAATTTCACTTATTTTGAAGCAAAATTGCAGAAATTTCACTTTTTTCAGGAAAAAAGGCAGAAGTTTTCCTTATTTTGGGGCAAAAAGGAAGAAATTCCAAATATTTTGTGGCAAAAATGCAGAAATTCCCCTTATTTTGAGGTCAAAAGGCTGAAATTCCCCTTATTTGGGGAAAAAAAGGCAGAAATTTCCCTTATTTTGGGGCAAAATTTTAGAAATTTCACTTACTTTCAGGGTAACAAGTCAGAAATTTTCCTTATTTTGGGGCAAAAAAGACAGAAATTCTTTTTGTATTGGGGGGAAAAGACAGAAATTCCACTTATTAAGAGGCAAAAAAGCAGAAATTCCCCTTATTTTGAAGCAAAAATAAAGAAATTTCCCTTTTTTATGGCAAAAAGGTATGCATTGTTCTTGTTTTCGGGCAAAAAGAGAAAATCCCCGTATTTTGGAGCAAAATTGCAGAAATTCCCCTAATTATGGGACAAAAAGGCAGAAATTCCCTATATGTTGGGGCAAAAACACAGAAATTCTCCTTATTTTAAGGCAAAACTCAAAAATTCCACTTATTTTGGGGCAAAATTTTAGGAATTTCCCTTATTTTGGGGAAAACTGCAGAAATTTCACTTATTTTGGGGCAAAATTGCGGAAATTTCACTTATTTTGAAGCAAAATTGCAGAAATTTCACTTATTTCAGGAAAAAAGGCAGAAGTTTTCCTTATTTTGAAGCAAAAAGGCAGAAATTCCAAATATTTTGTGGCAAAAATGCAGAAATTCCCCTTATTTTGAGGTAAAAAGGCTTAAATTCCCCTTATTTGGGGAAAAAAAGGCAGAAATTTTCCTTATTTTGGGGCAAAATTGCAGAAATTTCACTTATTTCAGGGTAACAAGTCAGAAATTTTCCTTATTTTGGGGCAAAAAAGACAGAAATTCCATTTGTATTGGGGGAAAAAGACAGAAATTCCACTTATTAAGAGGCAAAAAAGCAGAAATTCCCCTTATTTTGGAGCAAAAATGAAGAAATTTCCCTTTTTATGGCAAAAAGGTATGCATTCTTCTTGTTTTCGGGTAAAAAGGCAGAAATTCCCCGTATTTTGGAGCAAAATTGCAGAAATTCCCCTAATTGTGGGACAAAAAGGCAGAAATTTTCTATATTTTTGGGCAAAAAGACAAAAATTCTCCTTATTTTGGAGCATAACTCAGAAATTCCACTTATTTTGGGGCAAAATTTCAGGAATTTCCCTTATTTCAGAAAAAAAAAGCAGAAATTTTCTTTTTTGGGGCAAAAAGTCAGAAATTTCTTTTATTTTGATACAAAATTGCAGAAAATGTTCTTATTTTGGGGCAAAAAGGCAGAAATTTCCCATATTTTAGGGCAAAAATGCAGAAATTCCCCTTATTTTGAGGTAAAATGCTGAAATTCCCCTTATTTGGGACAAAAAGGCAGAAATTTCCCTCATTTTGGGGCAAAATTGCAGAAATTTCACTTATTTTGGGGCAAAATTGCAGAAATTTCACTTATTTCAGGAAAAAAGGCAGAAGTTTTCCTTATTTTGGGGCAAAAGAGAAAAAAATCCAAATATTTTGTGGCAAAAATGCAGAAATTCCTCTTATTTTGAGGCAAAAAGTCTGAAATTCCCTTTATTTGGGGGCAAAAAGGCAGAAATTTCTCTTATTTTGGGGCAAAATTGCAGAAATTTCACTTATTTCAGAAAAAAAAGCAGAAATTTTATTTTTTGGGGCTAAAAGTGAGAAATTTCTTTTATTTTGGTACAAAATTGCAGAAATTGTTCTTATTTGGGGCCAAAAAGGCAGAAATTTCCCATATTTTGGGGCAAAAATGCAGAAATTCCTCTTATTTTGAGGTAAAATGCTGAAATTCCCCTTATTTGTGGGCAAAAAGGCAGAAATTCCCCGTATTTTGGAGCAAAATTGCAGAAATTCCCCTAATTGTGGGGCAAAAAGGCAGAAATTCCCTACATGTTTGGGCAAAAAGACAGAAATTCTCCTTATTTTAGGGCAAAACTCAGAAATTTCACTTATTTTGGGGCAAAATTGCAGAAATTTCACTTATTTCAGAAAAAAAGCAGAAATTTTCTTATTTTGGGGCAAAAAGGCAGAAATTTCTTTTATTTTGGTACAAAATTGCAGAAATTTTTCTTATTTTGGGAAAAAGGCAGAAATTTCCCATATTTTTGGGCAAAAATGCAGAAATTCCTCTTATTTTAAGGTAAAAATGCTGAACTTCCCATCATTTGGTAGCAAAAAGGCAGAAATTTCCCTTATTTTGGGGCAAAACTTAGAAATTTCAATTATTTTGGGGCAAATAACAGAAATATCACTTATTTCCAAAAAAAAGCAGAAATTTTCTAATTTTGGGGCAAAAGGCAGATATTTCTTTTATTTTTGTACAAAATTGCAAAATTTTCCTTATTTTGGGGCAAAAAGGATGACATTTCCCATATTTTGGGGCAAAAATGCAGAAATTCCCCTTATTTTGAGGTAAAAAGGCTGAAATTCCCCTTATTTGGGGGCAAAAAGGCGGAAATTTCCCTTATTTTCGGGCATAATTGCAGAAATTTCACTTATTTCAGAATAATAAGTCAGAAATTATCTTTATTTTGGGGCAAAAAGACAGAAATTTTCTATGTTTTGGGGGAAAAGACAGAAATTCCACTTATTTAGAGGCAAAAAAGCAGAAATTCCCATTATTTTGAAGCAAAAATGAAGAAATTTCCCTTTTTTATGGCAAAAAGGTATGCATTCTTCTTATTTTCGGGCAAAAAGGCAGAAATTCCCCGTATTTTGGACCAAAATTGCAGAAATCCTTCTAATTGTGAGCCAAAAAGGCAGAAATTCCCTATATGTTGGGGCAAAAAGACAGAAATTCTCCTTATTTTGGGGCAAAACTCAGAAATTTCACTTATTTTAGGGCAAAATTGCAGAAATTTCACTTATTTCAGAAAAAAAAGCAGAAATTTTCTTTTTTGGGGCAAAAAGTCAGAAATTTCTTTTATTTAGGTACAAAATTGCAGAATTTGTTCTTATTGTGGGGCAAAAGGGCAGATATTTCCCATATTTTGGGGCAAAAATGCAAAAATTTCCCTTATTTTCAGGTAAAAAGGCTGATATTTTCCTTATTTGGGGGCAAAAAGGCAGAAATTTCCCTCATTTTGGGACAAAATTGTAGAAATTTCACTTATTTCAGGGTAATAATTCAGAAATTTTTTTTATTTTGCAGCAAAAAAGACAGAAATTCCCTTTGTTTTGAGGGAAAAAGACAGAAATTCCACTTATTTAGAGGCAAAAAAGCAGAAATGTCTCTTATTTTGGAGCAAAAATGAAGAAATTTCCCATTTTTATGGCAAAAAGGTATGCATTCTTCTTATTTTCTGGCAAAAAGGCAGTAATTCCCCGTATTTTGGAGCAAAATTGCAGAAATTCCCTTAATTGTTGGGCCAAAAGGCAGAAATTCCCTATATGTTGGGGCAAAAACAGAAATTCTCCTTATTTTGGGGCAAAACTAAAAAATTTCACTTATTTTGGGGCAAAATTGCAGAAATTTTTCTTATTTTGGGGTTAAATTGCAGAAATTTCACATATTTTGGGGCAAAATTTCAGAAATTTCACTTATTTCAGAAAAAAAAGCAGAAATTTTCTTTTTTGGGGCAGAAAGTCAGAAATTTCTTTTATTTTGGTACAAAATTGCAGAATTTGTTCTTATTTTGAGGCAAAAAAGCAGAAATTTTTCATATTTTGGGACAAAAATGCAGAAATTTCCCTTATTTTGAGGTAAAAAGGCTGATATTTTCCTTATTTGGGGGCAAAATTGCAGAAATTTCACTTATTTCAGGGTAATAAGTCAGAAATTTTCCTTATTTTGGGGCAAAGTAGACAGAAATTCCCTTTGTTTTGGGGGAAAAAGACAGAAATTCCACTTATTTAGAGGCAAAAAAGCAGAAATTCCCCTTATTTTGGAGCAAAAATGAAGAAATTTCCCTTTTTTATGGCAAAAAGGTATGCATTCTTCTTATTTTCGGGCAAAAAGGCAGAAATTCCCCGTATTTTGGAGCAAAAATGCAGAAATTCTTCTAATTGTGGGGCAAAAAGGCAGAAATTCCCTATATGTTTGGGCAAAAAGACAGAAATTCTCCTTATTTTGTGGCAAAACTCAGAAATTTCACTTATTTTGGGGAAAAATTGCAGAAATTTCACTTATTTCAGAAAAAAGGAGAAATTTTTTTATTTTGGGGCAAAAAGGCAGAAATTTCTTTTATTTTGGTACAAAATTGCAGAAATTTTTCTTATTTTGGGAAAAAGGCAGAAATTTCCCATATTTTGGGGCAAAAATGCAGAAATTCCCCTTATTTTAAGGTAAAAATGCTGAACTTCCCCTTATTTGGGGGCAAAAATGAAGAAATTTCTTTTATTTTGGGGCAAAACGTAGAAATTTCAATTATTTTGGGGCAAAATTGCAGAAATTTTTCTTATTTTGGGGCAAAATTGCAGAAATTTCACATATTTTGGGGCAAAATTTCAGAAATTTCACTTATTTCAGAAAAAAAGCAGAAATTTTCTTTTTTGGGGCAGAAAGTCAGAAATTTCTTTTATTTTGGTACAAAATTGCAGAATTTGTTCTTATTTTGAGGCAAAAAAGCAGAAATTTTTCATATTTTGGGACAAAAATGCAGAAATTTCCCTTATTTTGAGGTAAAAAGGCTGATATTTTCCTTATTTGGGGGCAAAATTGCAGAAATTTCACTTATTTCAGGGTAATAAGTCAGAAATTTTCCTTATTTTGGGGCAAAGTAGACAGAAATTCCCTTTGTTTTGGGGGAAAAAGACAGAAATTCCACTTATTTAGAGGCAAAAAAGCAGAAATTCCCCTTATTTTGGAGCAAAAATGAAGAAATTTCCCTTTTTTATGGCAAAAAGGTATGCATTCTTCTTATTTTCGGGCAAAAAGGCAGAAATTCCCCGTATTTTGGAGCAAAATTGCAGAAATTCTTCTAATTGTGGGGCAAAAAGGCAGAAATTCCCTATATGTTTGGGCAAAAAGACAGAAATTCTCCTTATTTTGTGGCAAAACTCAGAAATTTCACTTATTTTGGGGAAAAATTGCAGAAATTTCACTTATTTCAGAAAAAAAGGAGAAATTTTTTTATTTTGGGGCAAAAAGGCAGAAATTTCTTTTATTTTGGTACAAAATTGCAGAAATTTTTCTTATTTTGGGAAAAAGGCAGAAATTTCCCATATTTTGGGGCAAAAATGCAGAAATTCCCCTTATTTTAAGGTAAAAATGCTGAACTTCCCCTTATTTGGGGGCAAAAATGAAGAAATTTCTCTTATTTTGGGGCAAAACTTAGAAATTTCAATTATTTTGAGGCAAAATTGCAGAAATTTTTCTTATTTTGGGGCAAAATTGCAGAAATTTCACATATTTTGGGGCAAAATTTCAGAAATTTCACTTATTTCAGAAAAAAAGCAGAAATTTTCTTTTTTGGGGCAGAAAGTCAGAAATTTCTTTTATTTTGGTACAAAATTGCAGAATTTGTTCTTATTTTGAGGCAAAAAAGCAGAAATTTTTCATATTTTGGGACAAAAATGCAGAAATTTCCCTTATTTTGAGGTAAAAAGGCTGATATTTTCCTTATTTGGGGGCAAAAATGAAGAAATTTCCCTCATTTCGGGGCAAAATTGCAGAAATTTCACTTATTTCAGGGTAATAAGTCAGAAATTTTCCTTATTTTGGGGCAAAGTAGACAGAAATTCCCTTTGTTTTGGGGGAAAAAGACAGAAATTCCACTTATTTAGAGGAAAAAAAGCAGAAATTCCCCTTATTTTGGAGCAAAAAGGAAGAAATTTTCCTTTTTTATGGCAAAAAGGTATGCATTCTTCTTATTTTCGGGCAAAAAGGCAGAAATTCCCCGTATTTTGGAGCAAAATTGCAGAAATTCTTCTAATTGTGGGGCAAAAAGGCAGAAATTCCCTATATGTTTGGGCAAAGAGAAAGAAATTCTCCTTATTTTGTGGCAAAACTCAGAAATTTCACTTATTTTGGGGCAAAATTGCAGAAATTTCACTTATTTCAGAAAAAAAGGAGAAATTTTTTTATTTTGGAGCAAAAAGGCAGAAATTTCTTTTATTTTGGTACAAAATTGCAGAAATTTTTCTTATTTTGGGAAAAAGGCAGAAATTTCCCATATTTTGGGGCAAAAATGCAGAAATTCCCCTTATTTTAAGGTAAAAATGCTGAACTTCCCCTTATTTGGGGGCAAAAATGAAGAAATTTCTCTTATTTTGGGGCAAAACTTAGAAATTTCAATTATTTTGGGGCAAAATTGCAGAAATTTCTCTTATTTCCGAAAAAAGCAGAAATTTTCTAATTTTGGGGAAAAAAGGCAGATATTTCTTTTATTTTGGTACAAATTTCAGAAATTTTTTATATTTTGGGGCAAAAAGGCAGACATTTCCCATATTTTGGGGCAAAAATGCAGAAATTCCCCTTATTTTGGGGTGAAAAGGCTGAAATTCCCAATATTTGTGGGCAAAAAGCCAGAAATTTCCCTTATTTTGTGGCAAAATTGCAGAAATTTCACTTATTTCAGAATAATAAGTCAGAAATTATCTTTATTTTGGGGCAAAAAGACAGAAATTCCCTTTGTTTTGGGGGAAAAAGATAGAAATTCCACTTATTTAGAGGCAAAAAAGCAGAAATTCCCCTTATTTTGGAGCAAAAATGAAGAAATTTCCTTTTTTTATGGCAAAAAGGTATGCATTCTTCTTATTTTCGGGCAAAAAAACAGAAATTCCCCGTATTTTGGAGCAAAATTGCAGAAATCTCCCTAAATGTGGGCCAAAAAGAGAGGAATTCCCTGTATGTTGGGGCAAAAAGACAGAAATTCTCCTTATTTTGGGGCAAAACTCAGAAATTTCACTTATTTTAGGGCAACATTGCAGAAATTTCACTTATTTCAGTAAAAAAGCAGAAATTTTCTTATTTTGGGGCAAAAAGGCAGAAATTTCTTTTATTTTGGTACAAAATTGCAGAAATTGTTCTTATTTGGGGGCAAAAAGGCAGAAATTTCCCATAATTTGGGGCAAAAATGCACAAATTCCCCTTATTTTGAGTTAAAAATGCTGAAATTCGCCTTATTTGGGGGCAAAAAGGCAGAAATTTTCCTCATTTTGAAAATAAATTGCAGAAATTTCACTTATTTCAGGGTATAAGTCAGAAATTTTCCTTATTTTGGGGCAAAAAAGACAGAAATTCAATTTGTTTTAGGGAAAAAAAACAGAAATTCCACTTATTTAGAGCCAAAAAAGCAGAAATTCCCCTTATTTTGGAACAAAAATGAAGAAATTTCCCTTTTTTATGGCAAAAAGATATGCATTCTTCTTATTTTCGGGCAAAAAGGCAGAAAATCTTCGTATTTTGGAGCAAAATAGCAGAAATTTCTTTAATTGTGGGGCAAAAAGGCAGAAATTCCCTATATATTGGGGCAAAAATACAGAAATTCTCCTTATTTGGGGGCAAAACTCAGAATTTTCACTTATTTTGGGGCAAAATTGCAGAAATTTCACTTATTTCAGAAAAAAAAAAATTTTCTTATTTTGGGGAAAAAAGGCAGAAATTTCTTTTATTTTGGTACAAAATTGCAGAAATTGTTCTTATTTTGGGGCAAAAAGGCAGAAATTTCCCATATTTTGGGGCAAAAATGGAGAAATTCCCCATATTTTGAGGTAAAAAGGCTGAAATTCCCTTTATTTGGGGGAAAAAATGCAGAAATTTCCCTTATTTAGGGGCAAAATTGCAGAAATTTCACTTATTTCAGGGTAATAAGTCAGAAATTTTTCTTATTTTGGGGCAAAAAGACAGAAATTCCCTTTTTTGGGGGGGAAAAAACAGAAATTCCACTTATTTAGAGGCAAGAAAGCAGAAATTCCCCTTATTTTGGAGCAAAATGAAGAAATTTCCCTTTTTTATGGCAAAAAGATATGCATTCTTCTTGTTTTTGGGCAAAAAGGCAGATATTCCCCGTATTTTGGAACAAAATTGCAGAAATTCCCCTAATTGTGGGGCAAAAAGGCAGAAATAACCTATATGTTGGGGCAAAAACAGAAATTCTCCTTATTTTGAGGCAAAACTCAGAAATTTCACTTATTTTGGGGCAAAATTGCAGAAATTTCACATATTTTGGGGAAAAATTGCAGAAATTTCACTTATTTCAGAAAAAAAACATAAATTTTCTTATTTTGGGGAAAAAAGGCAGAAATTTCTTTTATTTTGGTACAAAATTGCAGAAATTGTTCTTATTTTGGGGCAAAAAGGCAGAAATTTCCCATATTTTGGGGCAAAAATGGAGAAATTCCCCATATTTTGAGGTAAAAAGGCTGAAATTCCCTTTATTTGGGGGAAAAAATGCAGAAATTTCCCTTATTTAGGGGCAAAATTGCAGAAATTTCACTTATTTCAGGGTAATAAGTCAGAAATTTTTCTTATTTTGGGGCAAAAAGACAGAAATTCCCTTTTTTGGGGGGAAAAAACAGAAATTCCACTTATTTAGAGGCAAGAAAGCAGAAATTCCCCTTATTTTAGAGCAAAATGAAGAAATTTCCATTTTTTATGGCAAAAAGATATGCATTCTTCTTGTTTTTGGGCAAAAAGGCAGAAATTCCCCGTATTTTGGAACAAAATTGCAGAAATTCCCCTAATTGTGGGGCAAAAAGGCAGAAATTCCCTATATGTTGGGGCAAAAACAGAAATTCTCCTTATTTTGAGGCAAAACTCAGAAATTTCACTTATTTTGGGGCAAAATTGCAGAAATTTCACATATTTTGGGGAAAAATTGCAGAAATTTCACTTATTTCAGAAAAAAGCAGAAATTTTCTTTTTTGGGGCAAAAAGTCAGAAATTTCTTTTATTTAGGTACAAAATTGCAGAATTTGTTCTTATTTTGAAGCAAAAGGGCAGAAATTTTCCATATTTTGGGGCAAAAATGCAGAAATTCCCCTTATTTTGAGGTAAAATGCTGAAATTTTCTTTATTTGGAGGCAAAAATGCAGAAATTCCCCGTATTTTGGAACAAAATTGCAGAAATTCCCCTAATTGTGGGGCAAAAAGGCAGAAATTCCCTATATGTTGGGGCAAAAACACAGAAATTCTCCTTATTTGGGGGCAAAACTCAGAAATTCCACTTATTTTGGGGCAAAATTTTAGGAATTTCCCTTATTTTGGGGCAAAACTGCAGAAATTTCACTTATTTTGGGGCAAAATTGCAGAAATTTCACTTATTTCAGAAAAAAAAAGCAGAAATTTTGTTTTTTGGGGCAAAAAGTCAGAAATTTCTTTTATTTTGGTACAAAATTGCAGAAATTGTTCTTATTTTGGGGCAAAAAGGAAGAAATTTTTCATATTTTGGGGCAAAAATGCAGAAATTCCCCTTATTTTGAGGTAAAATGCTGAAATTCCCTTAACTTGGGGGCAAAAACGCAGAAATTCCCCGTATTTTTGAACAAAATTGCAGAAATTCCCCTAATTGTGGGGCAAAAAGGCAGAAATTCCCTATATGTT
The DNA here is from genome assembly GCF_963924665.1 of Micromys minutus. Lineage (NCBI taxonomy): Eukaryota > Metazoa > Chordata > Mammalia > Rodentia > Muridae > Micromys > Micromys minutus. The sequence continues at coordinate 27,568 of NW_027667982.1, forward strand.
GGGGCAAAAAGACAGAAATTCTCCTTATTTTAGGGCAAAACTCAGAAATTTCACTTATTTGGGGGCAACATTGCAGAAATTTCACTTATTTCAGAATAATATGTCAGAAATTATCTTTATTTTGGGGCAAAAAGACAGAAATTTTCTATGTTTTCGGGGAAAAAGACAGAAATTCCACTTATTTAGAGGCAAAAAAGCAGAAATTCCCCTTATTTTGGAGCAAAAATGAAGAAATTTCCCTTTTTTATGGCAAAAAGGAATGCATTCTTCTTATTTTCGGGCAAAAAGGCAGAAATTCCCCTATTTTGGAGCAAAATTGCAGAAATTCCCCTAATTGTGGGGCAAAAAGGCAGAAATTCCCTATATGTTGGGGCACAAAGACAGAAATTCTCCTTATTTTGGGGCAACACTCAGAAATTTCACTTGTTTTGGGGCAAAATTGCAGAAATTTCACTTATTTCAGAAAAAAAAGCAGAAATTTTCTTTTTTTGGGGCAAAAAGGCAGAAATTTATTTTTTGACAAAATTGCAGAAATTTTTCTTATTTTGGGAAAAAGGCAGAAATTTCCCATATTTTGGGGCAAAAATGCAGAAATTCCCCTTATTTTAAGGTAAAAATGCTGAACTTCCCCTTATTTGGGGGCAAAAAGGAAGAAATTTCCCTTATTTTGGAGCAAAACTTAGAAATTTCAATTATTTTGGGGCAAAATTGCAGAAATTTCACTTATTTCCGAAAAAAAGCAGAAATTTTCTAATTTTGGAACAAAAAGGCAGATATTTCTTTTATTTTGGTACAAAATTGCAGAAATTGTTCTTATTTTGGGGCATTAGGCAGAAATTTCCCATATTTTGGGGCATAAAAGCAGAAATTCCCCTTATTTTGGAGCAAAAATGAAGAAATTTCCCTTTTTTATGGCAAAAAGGTATGCATTCTTCATTTTTTCGGGCAAAAAGACAGAAATTCCCCATATTTTGGAGCAAAATTGCAGAAAACCCCCTAATTGTGGGCCAAAAAGGCAGGAATTCCCTATATGTTGGGGCAAAAAGACAGAAATTCTTCTTATTTTGGCGCAAAACTCAGAAATTTCACTTATTTTAGGGCAAAATTGCAGAAATTTCACTTATTTCAATAAAAAAGCACAAATTTTCTTATTTAGGGGCAAAAAGGCAGAAATTTCTTTTATTTTGGTACAAAATTGCAGAAATTGTTCTTATTTTGGGGCATTAGGCAGAAATTTCCCATATTTTGGGGCAAAAATGCAATAATTCCCCTTATTTTGAGGTAAAAAGGCTGAAATTCCTTTTATTTGGGGGCAAAAAGGCAGAAATTCCCCGTATTTTGGAGCAAAATTGCAGAAATTCCTTTAATTGTGGGGCAAAAAGGCAGAAATTCCCTATATGTTGAGGCAAAAAGACAGAAATTCTCCTTATTTTGGGGCAAAACTCAGAAATTCCAAATATTTTGGGGCAAAATTCCAGAAATTTCCCTTATTTTGTGGCAAAATTGCAGAAATTTCACTTATTTTGAAGCAAAATTGCAGAAATTTCACTTATTTCAGGAAAAAAGGCAGAAGTTTTCCTTATTTTGAAGCAAAAAGGCAGAAATTCCAAATATTTTGTGGCAAAAATGCAGAAATTCCCCTTATTTTGAGGTAAATAGGCTTAAATTCCCCTTATTTGGGGAAAAAAAGGCAGAAATTTTCCTTATTTTGGGGCAAAATTGCAGAAATTTCACTTACTTCAGGGTAACAAGTCAGAAATTTTCCTTCTTTTGGGGCAAAAAAGACAGAAATTCCATTTGTATTGGGGGAAAAAGACAGAAATTCCACTTATTAAGAGGCAAAAAAGCAGAAATTCCCCTTATTTTGGAGCAAAAATGAAGAAATTTCCCTTTTTTATGGCAAAAGGGTATGCATTCTTTTTGTTTTCGGGTAAAAAGGCAGAAATTCCCCGTATTTTGGAGCAAAATTGCAGAAATTCCCCTAATTGTGGGACAAAAACGCAGAAATTTTCTATATTTTGGGGCAAAAAGACAGAAATTCACCTTATTTTGGGGCAGAACTCAGAAATTCCACTTATTTTGGGGCAAAATTCCAGGAATTTCCCTTATTTTGGGACAAAACTGCAGAAATTTCACTTATTTTGGGGCAAAATTGCGGAAATTTCACTTATTTCAGAAAAAAAAAGCAGAAATTTTCTTTTTTGGGGCAAAAAGTCAGAAATTTCTTTTATTTTGGTACAAAATTGCAGAAAATGTTCTTATTTTGGGGCAAAAAGGCAGAAATTTCCCATATTTTAGGGCAAAAATGCAGAAATTCTCCTTATTTTGAGGTAAAATGCTGAAATTCCCCTTATTTGGGACAAAAAGGCAGAAATTTCCCTCATTTTGGGGCAAAATTGCAGAAATTTCACTTATTTTGGGGCAAAATTGCAGAAATTTCACTTATTTCAGGAAAAAAGGTAGAAGTTTTTCTTATATTGGGGCAAAAGAGAAAAAAATCCAAATATTTTGTGGCAAAAATGCAGAAATTCCCCTTATTTTGAGGCAAAAAGTCTGAAATTCCCTTTATTTGGGGGCAAAAAGGCAGAAATTTCTCTTATTTTGGGGCAAAATTGCAGAAATTTCACTTATTTCAGAAAAAAAAGCAGAAATTTTATTTTTTGGGGCTAAAAGTGAGAAATTTCTTTTATTTTGGTACAAAATTGCAGAAATTGTTCTTATTTGGGGCCAAAAAGGCAGAAATTTCCCATATTTTGGGGCAAAAATGCAGAAATTCCCCTTATTTTGAGGTAAAATGCTGAAATTCCCCTTATTTGTAGGCAAAAAGGCAGAAATTCCCCGTATTTTGGAGCAAAATTGCAGAAATTCCCCTAATTGTGGGGCAAAAAGGCAGAAATTCCCTATATGTTTGGGCAAAAAGACAGAAATTCTCCTTATTTTAGGGCAAAACTCAGAAATTTCACTTATTTTGGGGCAAAATTGCAGAAATTTCACTTATTTCAGAAAAAAAGCAGAAATTTTCTTATTTTGGGGCAAAAAGGCAGAAATTTCTTTTATTTTGGTACAAAATTGCAGAAATTTTTCGTATTTTGGGAAAAAGGCAGAAATTTCCCATATTTTTGGGCAAAAATGCAGAAATTCCTCTTATTTTAAGGTAAAAATGCTGAACTTCCCATCATTTGGTAGCAAAAAGGCAGAAATTTCCCTTATTTTGGGGCAAAACTTAGAAATTTCAATTATTTTGGGGCAAATAGCAGAAATATCACTTATTTCCAAAAAAGAGCAGAAATTTTCTAATTTTGGGGCAAAAGGCAGATATTTCTTTTATTTTTGTACAAAATTGCAGAAATTTTCCTTATTTTGGGGCAAAAAGGATGACATTTCCCATATTTTGGGGCAAAAATGCAGAAATTCCCCTTATTTTGAGGTAAAAAGGCTGAAATTCCCCTTATTTGGGGGCAAAAAGGCAGAAATTTCTCTTATTTACGGGCATAATTGCAGAAATTTCACTTATTTCAGAATAATAAGTCAGAAATTATCTTTATTTTGGGGCAAAAAGACAGAAATTTTCTATGTTTTGGGGGAAAAGACAGAAATTCCACTTATTTAGAGGCAAAAAGCAGAAATTCCCATTATTTTGAAGCAAAAATGAAGAAATTTCCCTTTTTTATGGCAAAAAGGTATGCATTCTTCTTATTTTCGGGCAAAAGGACAGAAATTCCCCGTATTTTGGACCAAAATTGCAGAAATCCTTCTAATTGTGAGCCAAAAAGGCAGAAATTCCCTATATGTTGGGGCAAAAAGACAAAAATTCTCCTTATTTTGGGGCAAAACTCAGAAATTTCACTTATTTTAGGGCAAAATTGCAGAAATTTCACTTATTTCAGAAAAAAAAGCAGAAATTTTCTTTTTTGGGGCAAAAAGTCAGAAATTTCTTTTATTTAGGTACAAAATTGCAGAATTTGTTCTTTTTGTGGGGCAAAAGGGCAGATATTTCCCACATTTTGGGGCAAAAATGCAGAAATTTCCCTTATTTTCAGGTAAAAAGGCTGATATTTTCCTTATTTGGGGGCAAAAAGGCAGAAATTTCCCTCATTTTGGGGCAAAATTGTAGAAATTTCACTTATTTCAGGGTAATAATTCAGAAATTTTTTTTATTTTGGAGCAAAAAAGACAGAAATTCCCTTTGTTTTGAGGGAAAAAGACAGAAATTCCACTTATTTAGAGGCAAAAAAGCAGAAATGTCTCTTATTTTGGAGCAAAAATGAAGAAATTTCCCATTTTTATGGCAAAAAGGTATGCATTCTTCTTATTTTCTGGCAAAAAGGCAGTAATTCCCCGTATTTTGGAGCAAAATTGCAGAAATTCCCTTAATTGTGGAGCAAAAAGGCAGAAATTCCCTATATGTTGGGGCAAAAACAGAAATTCTCCTTATTTTAAGGCAAAACTAAAAAATTTCACTTATTTTGGGGCAAAATTGCAGAAATTTTTCTTATTTTGGGGCAAAATTGCAGAAATTTCACATATTTTGGGGCAAAATTTCAGAAATTTCACTTATTTCAGAAAAAAAAGCAGAAATTTTCTTTTTTGGGGCAGAAAGTCAGAAATTTCGTTTATTTTGGTACAAAATTGCAGAATTTGTTCTTATTTTGAGGCAAAAAAGCAGAAATTTTTCATATTTTGGGACAAAAATGCAGAAATTTCCCTTATTTTGAGGTAAAAAGGCTGATATTTTCCTTATTTGGGGGCAAAAATGCAGAAATTTCCCTCATTTCGGGGCAAAATTGCAGAAATTTCACTTATTTCAGGGTAATAAGTCAGAAATTTTCCTTATTTTGGGGCAAAATAGACAGAAATTCCCTTTGTTTTGGGGGAAAAAGACAGAAATTCCACTTATTTAGAGGCAAAAAAGCAGAAATTCCCCTTATTTTGGAGCAAAAATGAAGAAATTTCCCTTTTTTATGGCAAAAAGGTATGCATTCTTCTTATTTTCGGGCAAAAAGGCAGAAATTCCCCGTATTTTGGAGCAAAATTGCAGAAATTCTTCTAATTGTGGGGCAAAAAGGCAGAAATTCCCTATATGTTTGGGCAAAAAGACAGAAATTCTCCTTATTTTGTGGCAAAACTCAGAAATTTCACTTGTTTTGGGGAAAAATTGCAGAAATTTCACTTATTTCAGAAAAAAAGGAGAAATTTTTTTATTTTGGGGCAAAAAGGCAGAAATTTCTTTTATTTTGGTACAAAATTGCAGAAATTTTTCTTATTTTGGGAAAAAGGCAGAAATTTCCCATATTTTGGGGCAAAAATGCAGAAATTCCCCTTATTTTAAGGTAAAAATGCTGAACTTCCCCTTATTTGGGGGCAAAAATGAAGAAATTTCTCTTATTTTGGGGCAAAACTTAGAAATTTCAATTATTTTGGGGCAAAATTGCAGAAATTTCACTTATTTCCGAAAAAAGCAGAAATTTTCTAATTTTGGGGCAAAAAAGGCAGATATTTCTTTTATTTTGGTACAAATTGCAGAAATTTTTTATATTTTGGGGCAAAAAGGCAGACATTTCCCATATTTTGGGGCAAAAATGCAGAAATTCCCCTTATTTTGGGGTGAAAAGGCTGAAATTCCCAATATTTGGAAGCAAAAAGGCAGAAATTACCCTTATTTTGGGGCAAAATTGCAGAAATTTCACTTATTTCAGAATAATAAGTCAGAAATTATCTTTATTTTGGGGCAAAAAGACAGAAATTCCCTTTGTTTTGGGGGAAAAAGATAGAAATTCCACTTATTTAGAGGCAAAAAAGCAGAAATTCCCCTTATTTTGGAGCAAAAATGAAGAAATTTCCCTTTTTTATGGCAAAAAGGTATGCATTCTTCTTATTTTCGGGCAAAAAAACAGAAATTCCCTGTATTTTGGAGCAAAATTGCAGAAATCTCCCTAATTGTGGGCCAAAAAGACAGGAATTCCCTGTATGTTGGGGCAAAAAGACAGAAATTCTCCTTATTTTGGGGCAAAACTCAGAAATTTCACTTATTTTAGGGCAACATTGCAGAAATTTCACTTATTTCAGTAAAAAAGCAGAAATTTTCTTATTTTGGGGCAAAAAGGCAGAAATTTCTTTTATTTTGGTACAAAATTGCAGAAATTGTTCTTATTTTGGGGCAAAAAGGCAGAAATTTCCCATAATTTGGGGCAAAAATGCACAAATTCCCCTTATTTTGAGTTAAAAATGCTGAAATTCCCCTTATTTGGGGGCAAAAAGGCAGAAATTTTCCTCATTTTCAAAATAAATTGCAGAAATTTCACTTATTTCAGGGTAATAAGTCAGAAATTTTCCTTATTTTTGGGCAAAAAAGACAGAAATTCCCTTTGTTTTAGGGGAAAAAAACAGAAATTCCACTTATTTAGAGCCAAAAAAGCAGAAATTCCCCTTATTTTGGAACAAAAATGAAGAAATTTCCCTTTTTTATGGCAAAAAGATATGCATTCTTCTTATTTTCGGGCAAAAAGGCAGAAAATCTTCGTATTTTGGAGCAAAATAGCAGAAATTTCTTTAATTGTGGGGCAAAAAGGCAGAAATTCCCTATATATTGGGGAAAAAATACAGAAATTCTCCTTATTTGGGGGCAAAACTCAGATTTTCACTTATTTTGGGGCAAAATTGCAGAAATTTCACTTATTTCAGAAAAAAACATAAATTTTCTTATTTTGGGGAAAAAAGGCAGAAATTTCTTTTATTTTGGTACAAAATTGCAGAAATTGTTCTTATTTTGGGGCAAAAAGGCAGAAATTTCCCATATTTTGGGGCAAAAATGGAGAAATTCCCCATATTTTGAGGTAAAAAGGCTGAAATTCCCTTTATTTGGGGGAAAAATGCAGAAATTTCCCTTATTTAGGGGCAAAACTGCAGAAATTTCACTTATTTCAGGGTAATAAGTCAGAAATTTTTCTTATTTTGGGGTAAAAAGACAGAAATTCCCTTTTTTTGGGGGGAAAAAACAGAAATTCCACTTATTTAGAGGCAAGAAAGCAGAAATTCCCCTTATTTTGGAGCAAAATGAAGAAATTTCCATTTTTTATGGCAAAAAGATATGCATTCTTCTTGTTTTTGGGCAAAAAGGCAGAAATTCCCCGTATTTTGGAACAAAATTGCAGAAATTCCCCTAATTGTGGGGCAAAAAGGCAGAAATTCCCTATATGTTGGGGCAAAAACAGAAATTCTCCTTATTTTGAGGCAAAACTCAGAAATTTCACTTATTTTGGGGCAAAATTGCAGAAATTTCACATATTTTGGGGAAAAATTGCAGAAATTTCACTTATTTCAGAAAAAAGCAGAAATTTTCTTTTTTGGGGCAAAAAGTCAGAAATTTCTTTTATTTAGGTACAAAATTGCAGAATTTGTTCTTATTTTGAAGCAAAAGGGCAGAAATTTTCCATATTTTGGGGCAAAAATGCAGAAATTTGCCTTATTTTGAGGTAAAATGCTGAAATTTTCTTTATTTGGAGGCAAAAATGCAGAAATTCCCCGTATTTTGGAACAAAATTGCAGAAATTCCCCTAATTGTGGGGCAAAAAGGCAGAAATTCCCTATATGTTGGGGCAAAAACACAGAAATTCTCCTTATTTTGGGGCAAAACTCAGAAATTCCACTTATTTTGGGGCAAAATTTTAGGAATTTCCCTTATTTTGGGGCAAAACTGCAGAAATTTCACTTATTTTGGGGCAAAATTGCAGAAATTTCACTTATTTCAGAAAAAAAAGCAGAAATTTTGTTTTTTGGGGCAAAAAGTCAGAAATTTCTTTTATTTTGGTACAAAATTGCAGAAATTGTTCTTATTTTGGGGCAAAAAGGAAGAAATTTTTCATATTTTGAGGCAAAAATGCAGAAATTCCCCTTATTTTGAGGTAAAATGCTGAAATTCCCTTTATTTGGGGGCAAAAACGCAGAAATTCTCTGTATTTTTGAACAAAATTGCAGAAATTCCCCTAATTGTGGGGCAAAAAGGCAGAAATTCCCTATATGTTGGGGCAAAAAGACAGAAATTCTCCTTATTTTAGGGCAAAACTCAGAAATTTCACTTATTTGGGGGCAACATTGCAGAAATTTCACTTATTTCAGAATAATATGTCAGAAATTATCTTTATTTTGGGGCAAAAAGACAGAAATTTTCTATGTTTTCGGGGAAAAAGACAGAAATTCCACTTATTTAGAGGCAAAAAAGCAGAAATTCCCCTTATTTTGGAGCAAAAATGAAGAAATTTCCCTTTTTTATGGCAAAAAGGAATGCATTCTTCTTATTTTCGGGCAAAAAGGCAGAAATTCCCCTATTTTGGAGCAAAATTGCAGAAATTCCCCTAATTGTGGGGCAAAAAGGCAGAAATTCCCTATATGTTGGGGCACAAAGACAGAAATTCTCCTTATTTTGGGGCAAAACTCAGAAATTTCACTTGTTTTGGGGCAAAATTGCAGAAATTTCACTTATTTCAGAAAAAAAAGCAGAAATTTTCTTTTTTGGGGGCAAAAAGGCAAAAATTTATTTTTTGACAAAATTGCAGAAATTTTTCTTATTTTGGGAAAAAGGCAGAAATTTCCCATATTTTGGGGCAAAAATGCAGAAATTCCCCTTATTTTAAGGTAAAAATGCTGAACTTCCCCTTATTTGGGGGCAAAAAGGAAGAAATTTCCCTTATTTTGGAGCAAAACTTAGAAATTTCAATTATTTTGGGGCAAAATTGCAGAAATTTCACTTATTTCCGAAAAAAAGCAGAAATTTTCTAATTTTGGGGCAAAAAGGCAGATATTTCTTTTATTTTAATACAAAATTGCAGAAATTGTTCTTATTTTGGGGCATTAGGCAGAAATTTCCCATATTTTGGGGCATAAAAGCAGAAATTCCCCTTATTTTGGAGCAAAAATGAAGAAATTTCCCTTTTTTATGGCAAAAAGGTATGCATTCTTCATTTTTTCGGGCAAAAAGACAGAAATTCCCCATATTTTGGAGCAAAATTGCAGAAAACCCCCTAATTGTGGGCCAAAAAGGCAGGAATTCCCTATTTGTTGGGGCAAAAAGACAGTAATTCTTCTTATTTTGGCGCAAAACTCAGAAATTTCAATTATTTTAGGGCAAAATTGCAGAAATTTCACTTATTTCAGTAAAAAAGCACAAATTTTCTTATTTTGGGGCAAAAAGGCAGAAATTTCTTTTATTTTGGTACAAAATTGCAGAAATTGTTCTTATTTTGGGGCATTAGGCAGAAATTTCCCATATTTTGGGGCAAAAATGCAATAATTCCCCTTATTTTGAGGTAAAAAGGCTGAAATTCCTTTTATTTGGGGGCAAAAAAGCAGAAATTCCCCGTATTTTGGAGCAAAATTGCAGAAATTCCTTTAATTGTGGGGCAAAAAGGCAGAAATTCCCTATATGTTGAGGCAAAAAGACAGAAATTCTCCTTATTTTGGGGCAAAACTCAGAAATTCCAAATATTTTGGGGCAAAATTCCAGAAATTTCCCTTATTTTGTGGCAAAATTGCAGAAATTTCACTTATTTTGAAGCAAAATTGCAGAAATTTCACTTATTTCAGGAAAAAAGGCAGAAGTTTTCCTTATTTTGAAGCAAAAATGCAGAAATTCCAAATATTTTGTGGCAAAAATGCAGAAATTCCCCTTATTTTGAGGTAAAAAGGCTTAAATTCCCCTTATTTGGGAGCAAAAAGGCAGAAATTTTCCTTATTTTGGGGCAAAATTGCAGAAATTTCACTTACTTCAGGGTAACAAGTCAGAAATTTTCCTTCTTTTGGGGCAAAAAAGACAGAAATTCCATTTGTATTGGGGGAAAAAGACAGAAATTCCACTTATTAAGAGGCAAAAAAGCAGAAATTCCCCTTATTTTGGAGCAAAAATGAAGAAATTTCCCTTTTTTATGGCAAAAGGGTATGCATTCTTTTTGTTTTCGGGTAAAAAGGCAGAAATTCCCCGTATTTTGGAGCAAAATTGCAGAAATTCCCCTAATTGTGGGACAAAAAGGCAGAAATTTTCTATATTTTTGGGCAAAAAGACAGAAATTCACCTTATTTTGGGGCATAACTCAGAAATTCCACTTATTTTGGGGCAAAATTCCAGGAATTTCCCTTATTTTGGGACAAAACTGCAGAAATTTCACTTATTTTGGGGCAAAATTGCGGAAATTTCACTTATTTCAGAAAAAAAAAAGCAGAAATTTTCTTTTTTGGGGCAAAAAGTCAGAAATTTCTTTTATTTTGGTACAAAATTGCAGAAAATGTTCTTATTTTGGGGCAAAAAGGCAGAAATTTCCCATATTTTAGGGCAAAAATGCAGAAATTCTCCTTATTTTGAGGTAAAATGCTGAAATTCCCCTTATTTGGGGCAAAAAGGCAGAAATTTCCCTCATTTTGGGGCAAAATTGCAGATATTTCACTTATTTTGCGGCAAAATTGCAGAAATTTTACTTATTTCAGGAAAAAAGGCAGAAGTTTTCCTTATTTTGGGGCAAAAGAGAAAAAATTCCAAATATTTTGTGGCAAAAATTCAGAAATTCCCCTTATTTTGAGGTAAAAAGTCTGAAATTCCCTTTATTTGGGGGCAAAAAGGCAGAAATTTCTCTTATTTTGGGGCAAAATTGCAGAAATTTCATTTATTTCAAAGAAAAATGCAGAAATTTTCTTTTTTGGGGCTAAAAGTGAGAAATTTCTTTTATTTTGGTACAAAATTGCAGAAATTGTTCTTATTTGGGGGCAAAAATGCAGAAATTCCTCTTATTTTGAGGTAAAATGCTGAAATTCCCCTTATTTGGGGGCAAAAAGGCAGAAATTCCCCGTATTTTGGAGCAAAATTGCAGAAATTCCCCTAATTGTAAGGCAAAAAGGCAGAAATTTCCTATATGTTTGGGCAAAAAGACAGAAATTCTTTTTATTTTAGGGCAAAACTCAGAAATTTCACTTATTTTGGGGCAAAATTGCAGAAATTTCACTTACTTCAGGGTAACAAGTCAGAAATTTTCCTTCTTTTGGGGCAAAAAAGACAGAAATTCCATTTGTATTGGGGGAAAAAGACAGAAATTCCACTTATTAAGAGGCAAAAAAGCAGAAATTCCCCTTATTTTGGAGCAAAAATGAAGAAATTTCCCTTTTTTATGGCAAAAGGGTATGCATTCTTTTTGTTTTTGGGTAAAAAGGCAGAAATTCCCCGTATTTTGGAGCAAAATTGCAGAAATTCCCCTAATTGTGGGACAAAAAGGCAGAAATTTTCTATATTTTTGGGCAAAAAGACAGAAATTCACCTTATTTTGGGGCATAACTCAGAAATTCCACTTATTTTGGGGCAAAATTCCAGGAATTTCCCTTATTTTGGGACAAAACTGCAGAAATTTCACTTATTTTGGGGCAAAATTGCGGAAATTTCACTTATTTCAGAAAAAAAAAAGCAGAAATTTCCTTTTTTGGGGCAAAAAGTCAGAAATTTCTTTTATTTTGGTACAAAATTGCAGAAAATGTTCTTATTTTGGGGCAAAAAGGCAGAAATTTCCCATATTTTAGGGCAAAAATGCAGAAATTCTCCTTATTTTGAGGTAAAATGCTGAAATTCCCCTTATTTGGGGCAAAAAGGCAGAAATTTCCCTCATTTTGGGGCAAAATTGCAGATATTTCACTTATTTTGCGGCAAAATTGCAGAAATTTCACTTATTTCAGGAAAAAAGGCAGAAGTTTTCCTTATTTTGGGGCAAAAGAGAAAAAATTCCAAATATTTTGTGGCAAAAATTCAGAAATTCCCCTTATTTTGAGGTAAAAAGTCTGAAATTCCCTTTATTTGGGGGCAAAAAGGCAGAAATTTCTCTTATTTTGGGCCAAAATTGCAGAAATTTCATTTATTTCAAAGAAAAATGCAGAAATTTTCTTTTTTGGGGCTAAAAGTGAGAAATTTCTTTTATTTTGGTACAAAATTGCAGAAATTGTTATTTGGGGGCAAAAATGCAGAAATTCCTCTTATTTTGAGGTAAAATGCTGAAATTCCCCTTATTTGGGGGCAAAAAGGCAGAAATTCCCCGTATTTTGGAGCAAAATTGCAGAAATTCCCCTAATTGTAAGGCAAAAAGGCAGAAATTTCCTATATGTTTGGGCAAAAAGACAGAAATTCTTTTTATTTTAGGGCAAAACTCAGAAATTTCACTTATTTTGGGGCAAAATTGCAGAAATTTCACTTATTTCAGAAAAAAAAGCAGAAATTTTCTTATTTTGGGGCAAAAAGGCAGAAATTTCTTTTATTTTGGTACAAAATTGCAGAAATTTTTCGTATTTTGGGAAAAAGGCAGAAATTTCCCATATTTTTGGGCAAAAATGCAGAAATTCCACTTATTTTAAGGTAAAAATGCTGAACTTCCCATCATTTGGTAGCAAAAAGGCAAAAATTTTTCTTATTTTGGGGCAAAACTTAGAAATTTCAATTATTTTGGGGCAAATAGCAGAAATTTCACTTATTTCCAAAAAAAAAAAGAAATTTTCTAATTTTGGGGCAAAAGGCAGATATTTCTTTTATTTTTGTACAAAATTGCAGAAATTTTCCTTATTTTGGGGCAAAAAGGATGACATTTCCCATATTTGGGGGCAAAAATGCAGAAATTCCCCTTATTTTGAGGTAAAAAGGCTGAAATTCCCCTTATTTGGGGGCAAAAAGGCAGAAATTTCTTTTATTTTGGGGCATAATTGCAGAAATTTCACTTATTTCAGAATAATAAGTCAGAAATTATCTTTATTTTGGGGCAAAAAGACAGAAATTTTCTATGTTTTGGGGGAAAAGACAGAAATTCCACTTATTTAGAGGCAAAAAGCAGAAATTCCCATTATTTTGAAGCAAAAATGAAGAAATTTCCCTTTTTTATGGCAAAAAGGTATGCATTCTTCTTATTTTCGGGCAAAAAGACAGAAATTCCCCGTATTTTGGACCAAAATTGCAGAAATCCTTCTAATTGTGAGCCAAAAAGGCAGAAATTCCCTATATGTTGGGGCAAAAAGACAGAAATTCTCCTTATTTTGGGGCAAAACTCAGAAATTTCACTTATTTTAGGGCAAAATTGCAGAAATTTCACTTATTTCAGACAAAAAAGCAGAAATTTTATTTTTTGGGGCAAAAAGTCAGAAATTTCTTTTATTTAGGTACAAAATTGCAGAATTTGTTCTTATTTTGGGGCAAAAACGCAGAAATTTCCCATATTTTGGGGCAAAAATGCAGAAATTTCCCTTATTTTGAGATAAAAAGGCTGATATTTTCCTTATTTGGGGGCAAAAAGGCAGAAATTTCCCTCATTTTGGGGCAAAATTGCAGAAATTTCACTTATTTCAGGGTAATAATTCAGAAATTTTTCTTATTTTTGGGCAAAATAGACAGAAATTCCCTTTGTTTTGGGGGAAAAAGACAGAAATTCCACTTATTTAGAGGCAAAAAAGCAGAAATTCCACTTATTTTGGAGCAAAAATGAAGAAATTTTTCTTTTTTATGGCAAAAAGGTATGCATTCTTCTTATTTTCGGGCAAAAAGGCAGTAATTCCCCGTATTTTGGAGCAAAATTGCAGAAATTCCCTTAATTGTGTGGCAAAAAGGCAGAAATTTTCTATATGTTGGGGCAAAAACAGAAATTCTTTTTATTTTGGGGCAAAACTCAAAAATTTCACTTATTTTGGGGCAAAATTGCAGAAATTTTTCTTATTTTGGGGCAAAATTGCAGAAATTTCACATATTTTGGGGCAAAATTTCAGAAATTTCATTTATTTCAGACAAAAAAGCAGAAATTTTCTTTTTTGGGGCAAAAAGTCAGAAATTTCTTTTATTTTGGTACAAAATTGCAGAATTTGTTCTTATTTTGAGGCAAAAAGGCAGAAATTTTTCATATTTTGGGACAAAAATGCAGAAATTTCCCTTATTTTGAGGTAAAAAGGCTGATATTTTCCTTATTTGGGGGCAAAAATGCAGAAATTTCCCTCATTTTGGGGCAAAATTGCAGAAATTTCACTTATTTCATGGTAATAAGTCAAAAATTTTCCTTATTTTGGGGCAAAATAGACAGAAATTCCCTCTGTTTTGGGGGACAAAGACAGAAATTCCACTTATTTAGGGGCAAAAAAGCAGAAATTCCCCTTATTATGGAGCAAAAATGAAGAAATTTCCCTTTTTTATGGCAAAAAGGTATGCATTCTTCTTATTTTCAGGCAAAAAGGCAGAAATTCCCCGTATTTTAGAGCAAAATTGCAGAAATTCCCCTAATTGTGGGGCAAAAAGGCAGAAATTCCCTATATGTTTGGGCAAAAAGACAGAAATTCTCCTTATTTTGGGGCAAAACTCAGAAATTTCACTTATTTTGGGGCAAAATTGCAGAAATTTCACTTATTTCAGAAAAAAAGGAGAAATTTTCTTATTTTGGGGCAAAAAGGCAGAAATTTCTTTTATTTTGGTACAAAATTGCAGAAATTGTTCTTATTTTGGTGCAAAAAGGCAGAAATTTCCCATATTTTGGGGCAAAAATGCAGAAATTCCCCTTATTTTGAGGTAAAAAGGCTGAAATTCCCATTATTTGGGGGCAAAAATGCAGAAATTTCCTTTATTTTGGGGCAAAATTGCAGAAATTTCACTTATTTCAGAATAATAAGTCAGAAATTATCTTTATTTTGGGGCAAAAAGACAGAAATTCCCTTTGTTTTGGGGGAAAAAGACAGAAATTCCACTTATTTAGAGGCAAAAAAGCAGAAATTCTTCTTATTGTGGAGCAAAAATGAAGAAATTTCCCTTTTTTATGGCAAAAAGGTATGCATTCTTCTTATTTTCGGGCAAAAAAACAGAAATTCCCCGTATTTTGGAGCAAAATTGCAGAAATCCCCCTAATTGTGGGCCAAAAAGACAGGAATTCCCTGTACGTTGGGGCAAAAAGACAGAAATTCTCCTTATTTTAGGGCAAAACTCAGAAATTTCACTTATTTTAGGGCAAAATTGCAGAAATTTCACATATTTCACTTAAAAAGCAGAAATTTTCTTATTTTGGGGAAAAAAGGCAGAAATTTCTTTTATTTTGGTACAAAATTGTGGAAATTGTTCTTATTTTGGGGCAAAAAGGCAGAAATTTCCCATAATTTGGGGCAAAAATGCAGAAATTCCCCTTATTTTGAGGTAAAAATTCTGAAATTCCCCTTATTTGGGGGCAAAAAGGCAGAAATTTTCCTCATTTTGGAAAAAAATTGCAGAAAATTCACTTATTTCAGGGTAAAAAGTCAGAAATTTTCCTTAATTTGGGGCAAATAAGACAGAAATTCCCTTTGTTTTAGGGGAAAAAAACAGAAATTCCACTTATTTAGAGCCAAAAAAGCAGAAATTCCCCTTATTTTGGAGCAAAAATGAAGAAATTTCCCTTTTTTATGGCAAAAAGATATGCATTCTTCTTATTTTCGGGCAAAAAGGCAGAAAATCTTCGTATTTTGGAGCAAAATAGCAGAAATTCCTTTAATTGTGGGGCAAAAAGGCAGAAATTCCCTATATATTGGGGCAAAAATACAGAAATTCTCCTTATTTGGAAGCAAAACTCAGAATTTTCAATTATTTTGGGGCAAAATTGCAGAAATTTAACTTATTTCAGAAAAAAAACAAATTTTCTTATTTTGGGGAAAAAAGGCAGAAATTTCTTTTATTTTGGTACAAAATTGCAGAAATTGTTCTTATTTTGGGGCAAAAAGGCAGAAATTTCCCATATTTTGGGGCAAAAATGCAGAAATTCCCCTTATTTTGAGGAAAAAAGGCTGAAATTCCCTTTATTTGGGGGAAAAATGCAGAAATTTCCCTTATTTAGGGGCAAAATTGCAAAAATTTCACTTATTTCAGGGTAATAAGTCTGAAATTTTCCTTATTTTGGGGCAAAAAAGACAGAAATTCCCTTTGTTTTGGGGGAAAAAAAGAAATTCCACATATTTAGAGGCAAGAAAGCAGAAATTCCCCTTATTTTGGAGCAAAATGAAGAAATTTCCCTTTTTTATGGCCAACAGGTATGCATTCTTCTTGTTTTTGGGCAAAAAGGCAGTAATTCCCCGTATTTTGGAGCAAAATTGCAGAAATTCCCCTAATTGTGGGGCAAAAAGGCAGAAATTCCCTATATGTTGGGGCAAAAACAAAAATTCTCCTTATTTTGAGGCAAAACTCAGAAATTTCACTTATTTTGGGGCAAAATTGCAGAAATTTCACATATTTTGGGGAAAAATTGCAGAAATTTCACTTATTTCAGAAAAAAGCAGAAATTTTCTTTTTTGAGGCAAAAAGTCAGAAATTTCTTTTATTTAGGTACAAAATTGCAGAATTTGTTCTTATTTTGGGGCAAAAGGGCAGAAATTTCCCATATTTAGGAGCAAAAATGCAAAAATTTTCCTTATTTTGAGGTAAAAAGGCTGATATTTTTATTATTTGGGGGCAAAAAGACAGAAATTTCCCTCATTTTGGGGCAAAATTGCAGAAATTTCACATATTTCAGGGTAATAAGTCAGAAATTTTTCTTATTTTGGGGCAAAAAAGACAGAAATTCCCTTTGTTTTGGGGGAAAAAACAGAAATTCCACTTATTTAGAGGCAAAAAAGCAGAAATTCTTCGTATTTTGGAGCAAAAATTAAGAAATTTCCCTTTTTTTATGGCAAAAAAGTATGCATTCTTTTTATTTTCGGGCGAAAAGGCAGTAATTCCCCGTATTTTGGAGCAAAATTGCAGAAATTCCCCTAATTGTGGGGCAAAAAGGCAGAAATTCCCTCTATGTTTGGGCAAAAAGACAGAAATTCTCCTTATTTTGGGGCAAAACTCAGAAATTTCACATATTTTGGGGCAAAATTGCAGAAATTTTTCCTTATTTTGGGGCAAAATTGCAGAAATTTCACATATTTTGGGGCAAAATTTCAGAAATTTCACTTATTTCAGAAAAAAAAGCAAAATTTTCTTTTTTGGGGCAAAAAGTCAGAAATTTCTTTTATTTTGGTACAAAATTGCAGAATTTGTTCTTATTTTGAGGCAAAAAGGCAAAAATTTCCCATATTTTGGGGCAAAAATGCAGAAATTCCCCTTATTTTGAGTTAAAAAGGCTGAAATTCCCCTTATTTGGGGGCAAAAAAACAGAAATTTTCCTCATTTTGGGGCAAAATTGCAGAAATTTCACTTATTTCAGGGTAATAAGTCAGAAATTTTCCTTATTTTCGGGCAAAAAGACAGAAAATCCCCGTATTTTGGAGCAAAATTGCAGAAATTCCATTAATTGTGGGTCAAATAGGCAGAAATTCCTTATATATTGGGGCAAAAATACAGAAATTCTCCTTATTTGGGGGCAAAACTCAGAATTGTCACTTATTTTGGGGCAAAATTGCAGAAATTTCACTTATTTCAGAAAAAAAGCAGAAATTTTATTTTTTGGGGCAAAAAGTCAGAAATTTCTTTTATTTAGGTACAAAATTGCAGAATTTGTTCTTATTTTGAAGCAAAAGGGCAGAAATTTCCCATATTTTGGGGCAAAAATGCAGAAATTTCCCTTATTTTCAGGTAAAAAGGCTGATATTTTCCTTATTTGGGGGCAAAAAGGCAGAAATTTCCCTCATTTTGAAGCAAAATTGCCGAAATTTCACTTATTTCAGGGTAATAAGTCAGAAATTTTTCTTATTTTGGGGCAAAAAGACAGAAATTCCCTTTGTTTTGGGGGAAAAAGAGAGAAATTCCACTTATTTAGAGGCAAAAAAGCAGAAATTCCCCTTGTTTTGGAGCAAAAATTAAGAAATTTCCATTTTTTATGGCAAAAAGGTATGCATTCTTCTTATTTTCGGGCAAAAAGGCAGTAATTCCTCGTATTTTGGAGCAAAATTGCAGAAATTCCCCTAATTGTGGGGCAAAAAGGCAGAAATTCCCTATATGTTGGGGCAAAAACAGAAATTCCCGTTATTTTGGGGCAAAACTAAAAAATTTCACTTATTTTGGGGCAAAATTGCAGAAATTTTTCTTATTTTGAGGCAAAATTGCAGAAATTTCACATATTTTGGGGCAAAATTTCAGAAATTTCACTTATTTCAGAAAAAAAAGCAGAAATTTTCTTTTTTGGGGCAAAAAGTCAGAAGTTTCTTTTATTTTGGTACAAAATTGCAGAATTTGTTCTTATTTTGAGGCAAAGAGGCAGAAATTTTCCATATTTTGGGGCAAAAATGCAGAAATTTCCCTTATTTTGAGGTAAAAAGGCTGATATTTTCCTTATTTGGGGGCAAAAAGGCAGAAATTTCCCTCATTTTGGGGCAAAATTGCAGAAATTTCACTTATTTCAGGGTAATAAGTCAGAAATTTTCCTTATTTTGGGGCAAAAAAGACAGAAATTCCCTTTGTTTTGGGGGAAAAAGACAGAAATTCCACTTATTTAGAGGCAAAAAAGCAGAAATTCCCCTTATTTTGGAGCAAAAATGAAGAAATTTCCCTTTTTTATGGCAAAAAGGTATGCATTCTTCTTATTTTCGGGCAAAAAAACAGAAATTCCCTGTATTTTGGAGCAAAATTGCAGAAATCTCCCTAATTGTGGGCCAAAAAGACAGGAATTCCCTGTATGTTGGGGCAAAAAGACAGAAATTCTCCTTATTTTGGGGCAAAACTCAGAAATTTCACTTATTTTGAGGCAAAATTGCAGAAATTTCACTTATTTCAGAAAAAAAAGCAGAAATTTTCTTATTTTGGTGCAAAAAGGCAGAAATTTCTTTTATTTTGGTACAAAATTGCAGAAATTTTTTTATCTTGGGAAAAAGGCAGAAATTTCCCATATTTTGGGGCAAAAATGCAGAAATTCCCCTTATTTTAAAGTAAAAATGATGAACTTCCCCTTATTTGGGGGCAAAAAGGCAGAAATTTCCCTTATTTTCGGGCAAAACTTAGAAATTTCAATTATTTTGGGCAAAATTGCAGAAATTTCACTTATTTCCGAAAAAAAGCACAAATATTCTAATTTTGGGGCAAAAAGGCAGATATTTCTTTTATTTTTGTACATAATTGCAGAAATTTTCCTTATTTTGGGGCAAAAAGGCAGACATTTCCCATATTTTGGGGCAAAAATGCAGAAATTCCCCTTATTTTGAGGAAAAAAGGCTGAAATTCCCATTATTTGGAAGCAAAAAGGCAGAAATTTTCCTTATTTTGGGGCAAAATTGCAGAAATTTCACTTATTTCAGAATAATAAGTCAGAAATTATCTTTATTTTGGGGCAAAAAGACAGAAATTCCCTTTGTTTTGGGGGAAAAAGACAGAAATTCCACTTATTTAGAGGCAAAAAAGCAGAAATTCCCCTTATTTTGGAGCAAAAATGAAGAAATTTCCCTTTTTTATGGCAAAAAGGTATGCATTCTTCTTTTTTTCGGGCAAAAAGACAGAAATTCCCCGTATTTTGGAGCAAAATTACAGAAATCCTCCTAATTGTGGGCCAAAAAGGCAAGAATTCCCTATATGTTGGGGCAAAAAGACAGAAATTCTCCTTATTTTGGGGCAAAACTCAGAAATTTCACTTATTTTAGGGCAAAATTGCAGAAATTTCACTTATTTCAGTAAAAAAGCAGAAATGTTCTTATTTTGGGGCAAAAAGGCAGAAATTTATTTTATTTTGGTACAAAATTGCAGAAATTTTTCTTATTTTGGGGCAAAAAGGCAGAAATTTCCCATATTTAGGGGCAAAAATGCAAAAATTCCCCTTATTTTGAGTTAAAAAGGCTGAAATTCCCCTTATTTGGGGGCAAAAAAGCAGAAATTTTCCTCACTTTGGGGCAAAATTGCAGAAATTTCACTTATTTCAGGGTAATAAGTCAGAAATTTTTTTTTTGGGGGGCAAAGAAGACAGAAATTCCCTTTGTTTTAGGGGAAAAAACAGAAATTCCACTTATTTAGAGGCAAAAAAGCAGAAATTCCCCTTATTTTGGAGCAAAAATGAAGAAATTTCCCTTTTTTATGGCAAAAAGATATGCATTCTTCTTATTTTCGGGCAAAAAGGCAGAAAATCCCCGTATTTTGGAGCAAAATTGCAGAAATTCCTTTAATTGTGGGGCAAAAAGGCAGAAATTCCCTATATATTGGGGCAAAAATACAGAAATTCCCCTTATTTGGGGGCAAAACTCAGAATTTTCACTTATTTTGGGGCAAAATTGCAGAAATTTCACTTATTTAAAAAAAAAGCAGAAATTTTTTTATTTTGTGGCAAAAAGGCAGAAATTTCTTTTATTTTGGTACAAAATTGCAGAAATTTTTCTTATTTTGGGGCAAAAAGGCAGAAATTTCCCATATTTTGGGGCAAAAAGGCAGAAATTCCCCTTATTTTGAAGTAAAAAGGCTGAAATTCCCCTTATTTGGGGGCAAAAAGGCAGAAATTTCCCTTATTTAGGGGCAAAATTGCAGAAATTTCACTTATTTCAGGGTAATTAGTCAGAAATTTTCCTTATTTTGGGGCAAAAAAGACAGAAATTCACTATGTTTTGGGGGAAAAAGACAGAAATTCCACTTATTTAGAGGCAAAAAAGCAGAAATTCCCCTTATTTTGGAGCAAAAATGAAGAAATTTCCCTTTTTTATGGCAAAAAGATATGCATTCTTCTTATTTTCGGGCAAAAAGGCAGAAATTCCCAGTATTTTGGAGCAAAATTGCAGAAATCCCCTAATTGTGGGGCAAAAATGCAGAAATTCTCTATATGTTGGGGCAAAAAGACAGAAATTCTCCTTATTTTGGGGCAAACTCAGAAATTTCACTTATTTTGGGGCAAAATTGCAGAAATTTCACTTATTTCAGAAAAAAAGAAATTTTCTTATTTTGGGGCAAAAAGGCAGAAATTTCTTTTATTTTGGTACAAAATTGCAGAAATTTTTCTTATTTTGGGCAAAAAGGCAGAAATTTCCCATATTTTGGGAAAAATGCAAAAATTCCCCTTATTTTGAGGTAAAAATGCTGAAATTCCCCTTATTTGGGGGCAAAAGGGCAGATTCCCCTTATTTTGGGGCAAAACTCAGAAATTTCACTTATTTTGTGGCAAAATTGCAGAAATTTCACTTATTTCAGGAAAAAAGGCAGAAGTTTTCTTTATTTTGGTGCAAAAAGGAAAAAATTCCAAATATTTTGTGGCAAAAATGCAGAAATTACCCTTATTTTGAGGTAAAAAGGCTGAAATTTCCTTTATTTGGGGGCAAAAAGGCAGAAATTTCCCTTATTTTGGGGCAAAATTGCAGAAAATTCACTTATTTCAGAAAAAAAGCAGAAATTTTCTTTTTTGGGGCTAAAAGTCAGAAATTTCTTTTATTTTGGTACAAAATTGAAGAAATTGTTCTTATTTTGGGGCAAAAAGGCAGACATTTCCCATATTTTGGGGCAAAAATGCAGAAATTCCCCTTATTTTGAGGTAAAATGCTGAAATTTCCCTTATTTGGCGGCAAAATAGCAGAAATTTCCCTCATTTTGGGGCAAAATTGCAGAAATTTCACTTATTTAAGGATAATAAGTCAGTAATTTTCCTTATTTTGGGGCAAAAAAGACAGAAATTCCCTTTGTTTGGGAAGAAAAATACAGAAATTCCACTTATTTAGAGGCAAAAAAGCAGAAATTCCCTTTATTTTGGAGCAAAAATGAAGAAATTTCCCTTTTTTATTGCAAAAAGGTATGCATCTTCTTATTTTCGGGCAAAAAGGCAGAAATTCCCAGTATTTTGAAGCAAAATTGCAGAAATTCCCCTATATGTGGGGCAAAAAGGCAGAAATTTCCTATATGTTAGGGCAAAAAGAGAGAAATTCTCCTTATTTTGGGGCAAAACTCAGAAATCCCACTTATTTTGGGGCAAAATTTCAGAAATTTCCCTTATTTTGGGCAAAATTGCAGAAATTTCACTTATTTTGGGGAAAAATTGCAGAAATTTCACTTATTTAAGTAAAAAAAAGCAGAAATTTTCTTTTTTGGGCAAAAAGTCAGAAATTTCTTTTATTTTGATATAAAATTGCAGAAATTGTTCTTATTTTGGGGCATAAGGCAGAAATTTCCCATATTTTGGGGAAAAATGCAGAAATTCCCCTTAATTTGAGGTAAAAAGGCTGAAATTCCCTTTATTTGGGGGCAAAAAGGCATAAATTCCTCGTATTTTGGAGCAAAATTGCAGAAATTCCTTTAATTATGAAGCAAAAAGGCAGAAATTCCCTATATATTGGGGAAAAAATACAGAAATTCTCCTTATTTGGGGGCAAAACTCAGAATTTTCACTTATTTTGGGGCAAAATTGCAGAAATTTCACTTATTTAAGAAAAAAAGCAAAAATTTTCTTATTTTGCGGCAAAAAGGAAGAAATTTCTTTTATTTTGATACAAAATTGCAGAAATTTTTCTTATTTTGGGGCAAAAAGGCAGAAATTTCCCATATTTTGGGGCAAAAAGGCAGAAATTCCCCTTATTTTGAAGTAAAAAGGCTGAAATTCATCTTATTTGGGGGCAAAAAGGCAGAAATTTCCCTTATTTAGAGGCAAAATTGCAGAAATTTCACTTATTTCAGGGTAATTAGAAAGAAATTTTCCTTATTTTGGGGCAAAAAAACAGAAATTCACTTTGTTTTGGGGGGAAAAGACAGAAATTCCACTTATTTAGAGGCAAAAAAGCAGAAATTCCCCTTATTTTGGAGCAAAAATGAAGAAATTTCCCTTTTTTATGGCAAAAAGATATGCATTCTTCTTATTTTCGGGCAAAAAGGCAGAAAATCCCCGTATTTTGGAGCAAAATTGCAGAAATTCCTTTAATTGTGGGGCAAAAAGGCAGAATTTACCAATATGTTGGACAAAAAAACAGAAATTCTCTTTATTTTGGGGCAAAACTCAGAAATTCCACTTATTTTGGGGCAAAATTCCAGAAATTTTCCTTTTTTGGGGCAAAATTGCAGAAATTTCACTTATTTTGGGGAAAAATTGCAGAAATTTCACTTATGTCAGTAAAAAAGCAGAAATTTTCTTATTTTGGGGCAAAAAGGCAGAAATTTCTTTTATTTTGGTACAAAATTGCAGAAATTGTTCTTATTTTGGGGCAAAAAGGCAGAAATTTCCCATATTTAGGTGCAAAAATGCAGAAATTCCCCTTATTTTGAGTTAAAAAGGCTGAAATTCCCTTTATTTGGGGGCAAAAAGGCAGAAATTTTTCTCATTTTGGGGCAAAATTGCAGAAATTTCACTTATTTCAGGGTAATAAGTCAGAAATTATCCTTATTTTGGGGCAAAGAAGACAGAAATTCCCTTTATTTTAGGGGAAAAAACAGAAATTCCACTTATTTAGAGACAAAAAAGCAGAAATTCCCCTTATTTTGGAGCAAAAATGAAGAAATTTCCTTTTTTTATGGCAAAAAGATATGCATTCTTCTTATTTTCGGGCAAAAAGGCAGAAAATCCCCGTATTTTGGAGCAAAATTGCAGAAATTCCTTTAATTGTGGGGCAAAAAGCAGAAATTCCCTATATATTGGGGAAAAATACAGAAATTCTCTTTATTTGGGGGCAAAACTCAGAATTTTCACTTATTTTGGGGCAAAATTGCAGAAATTTCACTTATTTAAGAAAAAAGCAGAAATTTTCTTATTTTGGGGCAAAAAGGCAGAAATTTCTTTTATTTTGGTACAAAATTGCGGAAATTTTTCTTATATTGGGGCAAAAAGGCAGAAATTTCCCATATTTTGGGGCAAAATGGCAGAAATTCCCCTTATTTTGAAGTAAAAAGGCTGAAATTCCCCTTATTTGGGGGCAAAAAGGCAGAAATTTCTCTTACTTAGGGGCAAAATTGCAGAAATTTTACTTATTTCAGGGTAATTAGTCAGAAATTTTCCTTATTTTGGGGCAAAAAAGACAGAAATTCACTTTGCTTTGGGGGAAAAAGACAGAAATTCCACTTATTTAGAGGCAAAAAAGCAGAAATTCCCCTTATTTTGGAGCAAAAATGAAGAAATTTCCCTTTTTTATGGCAAAAAGATATGCATTCTTCTTATTTTCGGGCAAAAAGGCAGAAATTCCCCGTATTTTGGAGCAAAATTGCAGAAATCCCATAATTGTGGGGCAAAAATGCAGAAATTCCCTATATGTTGGGGCAAAAAGACAGAAATTCTCCTTATTTTGGGGCAAAATTCAGAAATTTCACTTATTTTAGGGCAAAATTGCAGAAATTTCACTTATTTCAGAAAAAAAAGCAGAAATTTTCTTATTTTGGGGCAAAAAGGCAGAAATTTCTTTTATTTTGGTACAAAATTGCAGAAATTTTTCTTATTTTGGGCAAAAAGGCAGAAATTTCCCATATTTTGGGAAAAATGCAAAAATTCCCCTTATTTTGAGGTAAAAATGCTGAAATTCCCCTTATTTGGGGGCAAAAAGGCAGAAATTCCCCTTATTTTGGGGCAAAACTCAGAAATTTCACTTATTTTGTGGCAAAATTGCAGAAATTTCACTTATTTCAGGAAAAAAGGCAGAAGTTTTCCTTATTTTGGTGCAAAAAGGAAAAAATTCCAAATATTTTGTGGCAAAAATGCTGAAATTCCCCTTATTTTGAGGTAAAAAGGCTGAAATTTCCTTTTTTTGGGGGCAAAAAGGCAGAAATTTCCCTTATTTTGGGGCAAAATTGCAGAAATTTCACTTATTTCAGAAAAAAAAGCAGAAATTTTCTTTTTTGGGGCTAAAAGTCAGAAATTTCTTTTATTTTGGTACAAAATTGCAGAAATTGTTCTTATTTTGGGGCAAAAAGGAAGGAATTTCCCATATTTTGGGGCAAAAATGCAGAAATTCCCCTTATTTTGAGATAAAAAGGCTGAAATTCCCTTTATTTGGGGGCAAAATGCAGAAATCCCCCGTATTTTGGAGCAAAATTGCAGAAATTCATTTAATTGTGGGGCAAAAAGGCAGAAATTCCCTATATGTTGGAGCAAAAAGACAGAAATTCTCCTTATTTTGGGGCAAAACTCAGAAATTTCACTTATTTGGGGGCAAAATTCCAGAAATTTTCCTTATTTTGGGGCAAAATTGCAGAAATTTCACTTATTTTGGGGAAAAATTGCAGAAATTTCACTTATTTAAGTAAAAAAAAGCAAAAATTTTCTTTTTTGAGGCAAAAAGTCAGAAATTTATTTTATTTTGGTACAAAATTGCAGAAATTGTTCTTATTTTGGGGCAAAAAGGCAGAAATCTCCCATATTTTGGGGCAAAAATGCAGAAATTCCCTTTATTTTGAGGTAAAAAGGCTGAAATTCTTTTTATTTGGAGGCAAAAAAGCAGAAATTCCCCGTATTTGAAGCAAAATTGCAGAAATTCCTTTAATTGTGGGGCAAAAAGGCAGAAATTCCCAATATGTTGGACAAAAAGACAGAAATTCTCTTTATATTGGGGCAAAACTCAGAAATTCCACTTATTTTGGGGCAAAATTCCAGAAATTTCCCTTATATTGGGGCAAAATTGCAGAAATTTCACTTATTTTGGGGCAAAATTGCAGAAATTTCACTTATTTCAGAAAAAAAAGCAGAAATTTTTGATTTTGGGGAAAAAAGGCAGAAACTGCTTTTATTTTGGTACAAAATTGCAGAAATTTTTCTTATTTTGGGGCAAAAGGCAGAAATTTCCCATATTCTGGGGCAAAAATGCAGAAATTCCCCTTATTTTGAGGTAAAAATGCTGAAATTCCTTTTATTTGGGGGCAAAAAGGCAGAAATTTCCTTTATTTTGGGGCAAAATTCCAGAAATTTCCCTTATATTGGAGCAAAATTGCAGAAATTTCACTTATTTTGGGGCAAAATTGCAGAAATTTCAATTATTTCAAAAAAAAGCAGAAATTTTCTTATTTTGGGGAAAAAAGGCATAACCTGCTTTTATTTTGGTACAAAATTGCAAAAATTTTTTTTATTTTGGGGCTAAAGGCAGAAATTTCCCATATTTTGGGGCAAAAATGCAGAAATTCCCCTTATTTTGAGGTAAAAATGCTGAAATTCCTTTTATTTGGGGGCAAAAAGGCAGAAATTTCCCTTATTTTGGGGCAAAATTGCAGAAATTTCACTTAATTTAGGGTAATAAGTCAGAGATTTTCCTTATTTTGGAGCGAAAAAAACAGAAATTTCCTTTGTTTTGGGGGGAAAAGACAGAAATTCCACTTATTTAGAGGCAAAAAAGCATAAATTCCCATTATTTTGGAGCAAAAATGAAGAAATTTCCCTTTTTTATGGCAAAAAGGTATGCATTCTTCTTATTTTCGGGAAAAGGTAGAAATTCCCCGTATTTTGGAGCAAAATTGCAGAAATTCCACTAATTGTGGGGCAAAAAGGAGAAATTCCCTATATGGTGGTGCAAAAAGACAGAATTTCTCCTTATTTTGGGGCAAAACTCAGAAATTTCACATATTTTGGGGCAAAATTGCAGAAATTTCACTTATTTCAGAAAAAAAGGCAGAAATTTTCTTATTTTGGGGCAAAAAGGCAGAAATTTCTTTTATTTTTGTACAAAATTGCAGAAATTGTTCTTATTTTGGGGCAAAAAGGCAGAAATTTCCCATATTTTGGGGCAAAAATGCAGAAATTCCTTTTATTTTGAGGTAAAAAGGCTGAAATTCCCTTTATTTGGGGGCAAAAAGGCAGAAATTTCTCTCATTTTGGAGCAAAATTGCAGAAATTTCACTTATTTCAGTGTAATAAGTCAGAAATTTTCCTTATTTTGGGGCAAAAAAGACAGAAATTTTTTTTGTTTTTGGGGAAAACGACAGAAATCTACTTATTTAGAGGCAAAAAAGCAGAAATTCCCCTGATTTTGGAGCAAAAATGAAGAAATTTCCCTTTTTTTGGCAAAAAGAAATGCATTCTTCTTACTTTTGGGCAAAAAGGCAGAAATTCCCCGTATTTTTGAGCAAAATTGCAGAAATTCCCCTAATTGTGGGGCAAAAAGGCAGAAATTCACTATATGTTGAGGGAAAAATACAGAAATTCTTCTTATTTTGGGGCAAAACTCTGAAGATTCACTTATTTTGGGGCAAAATTGCAGAAATTTCACTAATTTCAGAAAAAAAGCAGAAATTTTCTTATTTTGGGGCAAAAAAGCAGAAATTTCTTTTATTTTGGTACAAAATTGCAGAAATTTTTCTTATTTTGGGGCAAAAATGCAGAAATTTCCCATATTTTGGGGCAAAAATGCAGGAATTCCTATTATTTTGAGGTAAAAAGGCTGAAATTCCCTTTATTTGGGGGCAAAAAGGCAGAAATTTCCCTTATTTTTGGACAAAATTGCAGAAATTTCACTTATTTCAGGGTAATAAGTCCGAAATTTTCCTTATTTTGGGGCAAAAAAGACAGAAATTTCCTTTGTATTGAAGGAATAAAACAGAAATTCCACTTATTTAGAGCCAAAAAAGCAGAAATTCCCCTTATTTTGGAGCAAAAATGAAGAAATTTTCCTTTTTTATGGCAAAAAGGTATGCATCTTCTTATTTTAAAGCAAAAATGCAGAAATTCCCAGTATTTTGAAGCAAAATTTCAGAAATTCCCTTAATTGTGGGGCAAAGAGGCAGAAATTCCCTATATGTTGGGGCAAAAATACAGAAATTCTCTTTATTTTGGGGCAAAATTCAGAAATTCCACCTATTTTGGGGCAAAATTCCAGAAATTTCCCTTATTTTGGGGCAAAATTGCAGAAATTTCACTTATTTTGGGGCAGTATTGCAGAAATTTCACTTATTTCAGAAAAAAAAGCAGAAATTTTCTTATTTTGGGTCAAAAAGGCAGAAATTTATATTATTTTGGTACAAAATTGCAGAAATTTTTTTATTTTGGGCAAAAAGGCAGAAATTTCCCATATTTTGGGGCAAAAATGCAGAAATTCCCTTTATTTTGAGGTAAAAAGGCTGAAATTCCTCTTATTTTGGGGCAAAAAGGCAGAAATTCCCCTTATTTTGGGGCAAAAACAGACATTTCCCTTGTTTTGGGGAAAAATTTTAGAAATTTAACTTATTTCAGGGCAAAAAGTCAGAAATTCCCTATATTTTGGGGCAAAAATACAGAAATTCCGTTTATTTTTGGGGAAAAGTAAGAAATTGCACTTATTTTGAGTCAAAAAGGCGGAAAATCCCCTTATTTTGGTGTAAAAATAAAGAAATTTCCCTTTTTATGGCAAAAAGGTATACATTCCCGTTATTTTTGTGCAAATAGGCAGAAATTCCCCGTATTTTGGAGCAAAATTGCAGAAATTCCCCTAATTTTGGGGCAAAAACGCAGAACTTCCCCTTATTTTGGGGTAAAACTGCAGAAATTTCACTTATTTCGCGGCAAAATGGCAGAAATTCCCTTTACTTTCGACGAAAAAGGCAGAAAATCCCCGTATTTTGGAGCAAAATTGCAGAAATTCAGCTAATTTTGGGGTAAAACATGCAGTCATTATCTTTATTTTGGGGCAAAAAGGCAGAAATTCCCCTTATTTTGGGGCAAAACGCAGAAATTCCCCTTATTTTAGGGCAAAATTGCAGAAATTTCCCTTATTTGGGGACACAAAACAGAAATTCCCTTTATTTTGTAGCAAAATTGCAGAAAATTCCTTTATTATGGAGAAATATTGCAGAAATTTCTTTTATTTTAAGGCAAAATTGCAGAAATTTCACTTATTTCAGAGAAAAAAAGCAAAAATTTTTCTTATTTTAGGGCAAAATGCAGAAATTCCCATTATTTTGTGGCAAAAAGGCAGAAATTCACCTTATTTTGGGGTAAAATTGCAGACATTTCACATATTTCAGGACAAAAAGGCAGAAAATCCCCTTAATTTCAGGCAAAAAGGCAGAAATTCCTGTATTTTGAAGCAAAATTGCAGAAATTCCCCTAATATTGGGGCAAAAATGCAGAAATTCCCTATATTTGCAGCAAATCGGCAGAAGTTCCCTTATTTTCGGGAAAAGAGGCAGAAATTCCCTGTATTTTGAAGCAAAATTTCAGAAACTTCCATAATTTGGGGGCAAAAAGGCAGAAATTCCCTTTATTTTGAAGCAAAAATACAGAAATTCTCCTTATTTCAGGGCAAAAATCAGAAATTTCCCTTATTTTGGGGCAAAATTTTAGAAATTTCTTTTATTTTCGTACAGAATTGCAGAAATTTTTCTTATTTTGTGGCAAAAAGGCAGAAATTCACCATATTTTGGTGCAAAAAGGCTGAAATTCCCCTTATTTTGAGGTCAAATGCTAATATTCCCCATATTTTGGGGCAAAAAGGAAGAAATTCCCCTCATTTTGGGGCAAAAAGGCACAAATTTCCCTTATTTTCGGGACAAATTGCAGAAATTTTATTTATTTCAGGGCAAAAAGTCAGAAATTATTTTTATTTTGGGGCAAAAAGCAGAAATTTATTTTGGTACAAAATTGAAGAAATTTTCCTTATTTTGAAACAAAAAGTCAGAATTTACCCATATTTTGGGCTAAAGTGAGAAACTCCCCTTATTTTGAGGTAAAAAGGCTGAAATTCCCCTTATTTGGGGGCAAAAAAGCAGAAATTTTTCTTACTTTGGGGCAAAAAGGCAGAAATTTCTTTTATTTGGTACAAAATTGCAGAAATTGTTCTTATATTGAGGCAAAAAGGCAGAAATTCCTATTATTTTGAGGTAAAATGCTGAAATTCCCCATATTTTGGGGCTCAAAGGCAGAAAATTCCCTCATTTTGGGGCAAAAAAATACAAATTTCCCTGATTTTCAGGCCAAATTGCAGAAATTTCATTTATTTCAGGGCAAAAAGTCAGAAATTACTTTCATTTTGGGGCAAAAAGCAGAAATTTCTTATATTTTGGTACAAAATTGAAGAAATTTGTCTTATTTTGGAACAAAAAGTCAGAAATTCCCCATATTTTGGGCAAAAGGCAGAAATTCCCCTTATTTTGAGGTAAAAAGGCTGAAATTCCCCTTATTTGGGGGCAAAAAAGCAGAAATTTTTCTTATTTTGGGGCAAAAAGGCAGAAATTTCTTTTATTTTGGTACAAAATTGCAGAAATTTTTTTTATTTTGGAGCAAAAAGGCAGAAGTTTCCCACATTTTGGGGCAAAAATGCAGAAATTCCCCATATTTTGAGGTAAAAATGCTGAAATTCCCCTTATTTGGGGGCAAAAAGGCAGAAATTTTTCTTATTTTGGGGCAAAATTGCAGAAATTTCACTTATTTCAGGGTAATAAGTCAGAAATTTTCCTTATTTTGGGGCAAAAAAGATGGAAATTCCCTTTGTTTTGAGGGAAAAAGACAGAAATTGCACATATTTAGAGGCAAAAATGAAGAAATTCCCCTTATTTTGGAGCAAAAATGAAGAAATTTACCTTTTTTATGGCAAAACGGTATGCATTCATCTTATTTTCGGGCAAAAAGGCAGAAATTCCCCGTATTTTGAAGCAAAATTGCAGAAATTCCCCTAATTGTGGGGCAAAAAGGCTGAAATTCCCAATATGTTGGGCCAAAATAAAAGAAATTCTCCTTATTTTAGGGCAAAACTCAGAAATTTCACTTACTTTGGGGCAAAATTGCAGAAAATTCACTTATTTCAGAAAAAAAGCAGAAATATTCTTATTTTGGGGCAAAAAGGCAGAAATTTCTTTATTTTGGTACAAAATAGCAGAAATTTTTTATATTTTAGGGCCAAAAGGCAGAAATTTCACATATTTTCGGCAAAAATGCAGAAATTCCCCTTATTTTGAGGTAAAAAGGCTGAAATTCCCTTTATTTGGGGGCAAAAAGGCAGAAATTTCCCTTATTTTGGGGCAAAATTGCAGAAATTTCACTTGTTTCAGGGTAATAAGTCAGAAATTTTCCTTATTTTGGGGCAAAAAAGACAGAAATTCCCTTTGTTTTGGTGGAAAAAGAAAGAAATCCACTTATTTAGAGGCAAAAAAGCAGAAATTCCCCTTATTTTGGAGCAAAAATGAAGAAATTTCCCTTTTTTATGGCAAAAAGGTATGCATTCTTCTTATTTTCGGGCAAAAAGGCAGAAATTCCCCGTATTTTGTAGCAAAATTGCAGAAATTCCCCTAATTGTGGGGCAAAAAGCAGAAATTCCCTATATGTTGTGGCAAAAAGACAGAAATTCTCAATATTTTGGGGCAAAACTCAGAAATTCCACTTATTTTGGGACAAAATTCCAGAAATTTCCCTTATTTTGGGGCAAAATGGCAGAAATTTCACTTATTTTGGGGCAAAATTGCAGAAATTTCAATTATTTCAAAAAAAAAGCAGAAATTTTCTTATTTTGGGGAAAAAGTGAGAAATTTCTTTTATTTTGATACAAAATTGCAGGAATTTTTCTTATTTTGGGGCAAAAAGGCAGAAATTTCCCATATTTTGGGGCAAAAATGCAGAAATTTTCCGTATTTTGAGGTAAAAGGGCTGAAATTCCCTTTATTTGGGGGCAAAAAGGCAGAAATTTCCCTTATTTTGGGGCAAAATTGCAGAAATTTCACTTATTTCAGGGTAATAAGTCAGAAATTATCATTATTTTGGGGCAAAAAAGAAAGAAATTCCCTTTGTTTTGGGGGAAAAAGAAAGAAATTCCACTTATTTAGAGGCAAAAAAGCAGAAATTCCCTTCATTTTGGAGCAAAAATGAAGAAATTTCCCTTTTTTATGGCAAAGAGGTATACATCTTCTTATTTTCGGGCAAAAAGGCAAAAATTCCCTGTATTTTGAAGCAAAATTGCAGAAATTCCCCTAATTATGGGGCAAATAGGCAGAAATTCCCTATATGTTGGGGCAAAAGACAGAAACTCTCCTTATTTTGGGGCAAAACTCAGAAATTTCACTTATTTTGGGGCAAAATTGCAGAAATTTCAATTATTTCAGAAAAAAGCAGAAATTTCCTTATTTTGGGGCAAAAAGGAAGAAATTTCTTTATTTTGGTACAAAATAGCAGAAATTTTTTATATTTTAGGGTCAAAAGGCAGAAATTTCACATATTTTCGGCAAAAATGCAGAAATTCCCTTTATTTTGAGGAAAAAGGCTGAAATTCCCTTTATTTGGGGGCAAAAAGGCAGAAATTTCCTTTATTTTGGGGCAAAATTGCAGAAATTTCACTTATTTCAGGGTAATAAGTCAGAATTATTTTTTATTTTGGGGCAAAAAAGACAGAAATTCCCTTTGTTTTGGTGGAAAAAGAAAGAAATTCCACTTATTTAGAGGCAAAAAAGCAGAAATTCCCCTTATTTTGGAGCAAAAATAAAGAAATTTCCTTTTTTTATGGCAAAAAGTATGCATTCTTCTTATTTTCGGGCAAAAAGGCAAAAATTCCCTGTAATTTGAAGCAAAATTGCAGAAATTCCCCTAATTGTGGGGCAAAAAGGCAGAAATTCCCTATATGTTGGGGCAAAAGACAGAAATTCTCCTTATTTTGGGGCAAAGCTCAGAAATTCCACTTATTTTGGGGCAAAATTCTAGAAATTTCCCTTATTTTGGGGCAAAATTGCAGAAATTTCACTTATTTTGTGGCAAAATTGCAGAAATTTCACTTATTGCAGGGAAAAAAAGCAGAAATTTTCTTATTTTGGGGCCAAAAGGCAGAAATTTCTTTTATTTTGGTACAAAATTGCAGAAATTTTTCTTATTTTGGACAAAAAGGCAGAAATTTCCCATATTTTGGGGCAAAAATGCAGAAATTCCCTTAGTTTTGAAGTAAAAAGTCTGAAATTCCCCTTATATTGGGGCAAAAAGGCAGAAATTCCCCTTATTTTGGGGCAAAAAGCAGACATTTCCCTTATTTTGGGGAAAAATTTTAGAAATTTAACTTATTTCAGGGCAAAAAGTCAGAAATTCCCTTTATTTTGGGGCAAAAAGACAGAAATTCCATTTATTTTAGGGGGAAAAGTCAGAAATTGCACTTATTTTGAGTCAAAAAGGCAGAAAATTTCTTTATTTTGGGGTAAAAATGAAGAAATTACCCTTTTTTATGGCAAAAAGATATACATTCCTTTTATTTTATAGCAAAAAGGCAATAATTCCCCGTATTTTGGAGCAAAATTGCAGTAATTCCCCTAATTTTAGGGCAAAAACGCAGAACTTCCCCTTATTTTGGAGTAAAACTGCAGAAATTTCACTTATTTCGCGGCAAAATGGCAGAAATTCCCTTTATTTTCAGCGAAAAAGGCAAAAAATCCCTGTATTTTGGAGCAAAATTGCAGAAATTCACCTAATTTTGGGGTAAAACAAGCAGTAATTTTTTTTATTTTGGGGCAAAAAGGCAGAAATTCCCATTATTTTGGGGCAAATGCAGAAATTCCCCTTATTTTAGGGCAAAATTGCAGAAATTGCCCTTATTTGAAGACAAAAAACAAAAGTTCCCTTTATTTTGGGGCAAAATTGCAGAAGCTTCCTTTATTATGGGGAAAAATTGCAGAAATTTATTTTATTTTAAGGCAAAATTGCAGAAATTTCACTTATTTCAGAGAAAAAAAGCAAAAATTTTTCTTATTTATGGCAAAATGCAAAAATTCCCATTATTTTGTGGCAAAAAGGCAGAAATTCACCTTATTTTAGTGTAAAATTGCAGACATTTCACATATTTCAGGGCAAAAAGGCAGAAATTCTCCTTATTTGGGGGCAAAAAGGCAGAAATTCCCCTTATTTGGGGATAAAATTGCAGAAATTTCCCTTGTTTGGGGGCAAAAAAAACAGAAAATCCCCTTAATTTCGGGCAAAAAGGAAGAAATTTCCTGTATTTTGGAGCAAAATTGCAGAAATTCCCCTAATATTGGGGCAAAAATGCAGAAATTCCCTTTATTTGGGGCAAATCGGCAGAAGTTGCCCTTATTTTTGGGAAAAGAGGCAGAAATTCCCTGTATTTTGATGCAAAATTGCAGAAACTCCCCTAATTTGGGGGCAAAAAGGCAGAAATTCCCTTTATTTTGGGGCTAAAATACAGAAATTCTCCTTATTTCGGGGCAAAAATCAGAAATTTCTCTTATTTTGGGGAAAAATTTTAGAAATTTCTTTTATTTTGGTACAAAATTGCAGAAATTATTCTTATTTTGTGGCAAAAAGGCAGAAATTTTTCATACTTTGGTGCAAAAAGGCTGAAATTCCCCTCATTTTGAGGTAAAATGCTGAAATTCCCCATATTTTTGGGCAAAAAGAAAGAAATTCCCCTCATTTTGGGCAAAAAGGCACAAATTTCCCTCATTTTCGGGCCAAATTGCAGAAATTTCATTTATTTCAGGGCAAAAAGTCAGAAATTACTTTTATTTTGGGGCAATAATCAGAAATTTCTTTAATTTTGGTACAAAATTGTAGAAATTCTCCTTATTTTGGAACAAAAAGTCTGAAATTCCCCATATTTTGGGCAAAAGGCAGAAATTCCCCTTATTTTGAAGTAAAAAGGCTGAAATTCACGTTATTTGGGGGCAAAAAGGCAGAAATTTCCCTTATTTTGGGGCAAAAAGGCAGAAATTTCATTTATTTTGGTACAAAATTGCAGAAATTGTTCTTATTTTGTGGCAAAAAGGCAGAAATTCCCCGTATTTTGACGCAAAATTGCAGAATTTCCTTAATTGTAGGGCAAAAAGGCAGAAATTCCCTATATGTTGGGGCAGAAAGACAGAAATTCTCCTTATTTTGGGGCAAAACTTAGAAATTTTACTTATTTTGGGGCAAAATTCCAGAAATTTTTCTTATTTTGGGGCAAAATTGCAGAAATTTCACTTATTTTCTGGCAAAATTACAGAAATTTCACTTATTTCAGGGGAAAAAAGAAGAAATTTCCTTATTTTGGTGCAAAAAGGCAGAAATTTATTTTGGTACAAAATTGCCGAAATTTTTCTTATTTTGGGCAAAAAGGGAGAAATTTCCCATATTTTGGGGCAAAAATGCAGAAATTCTTTATATTTTGAGGTAAAAAGGCAGAAATTCCCATTATTTTGGGGCAAAAAGGCAGAAATTCACCTTATTTTGGGGTAAAATTGCAGAAATTTCACATATTGAAGGGCAAAAAGGCCGAAATTAACCATATTTTGGGGCAAAATTGCAGAAATTTTACTTATTTCAGGGTAATAAGTTAGAAATTTTCCTTATTTTGGGGCAAAAAAGACAGAAATTCCCTTTGTTTTGGGGGAAAAAGACAGAAATTCGACTTATTTAGAGGCAAAAAGGCAGAAATTCCCCTTATTGTGGAGCAAAAATGAAGAAATTTCAATTTTTTATGGCAAAAGTGTATGCATTCCCTTTATTTTCGGGCAAAAAGTCAGAAATTCCCCGTATTTTTGAGCAAAATTGCAGAAATTCCCCTAATTGTGGGGCAAAAAGGCAGAAATTCCCTATATGTTGGGGCAAAAAGAGAGAAATTCTCCTTATGTTTGGGCAAAACTCAGAAATTCCACTTATTTTAGGGAAAAATTCCAGAAATTTCCCTTATTTTGGGGCAAAATTGCAGAAATGTCACTTATTTTGGGACAAAATTGCAGAAATTTCACTCATTTCGGGGAAAAAAGGCAGAAATTTACTTTATATTTGGGCAAAAAGGCAGAAAATCCTAATATTTTGTGGCAAAAATGCAGAAATTCCCCTTATTTCAAGGTAAAAAGGATGAAAATCTCCTTATTTGGGGGCAAAAAGTCAAAAATTTCCCTTATTTTGGGGCAAAATTGCAGAAATTTCACTTATTTCAAGGTAATAAGTCAGAAATTTTCCTTATTTTGGGGAAAAAAGACAGAAATTCCCTTTGTTTTGGGGGAAAAAGAAAGAAATTCCACTTATTTAGAGTCAAAAAAGCAGAAATTCCACTTATTTTGGAGCAAAAATGAAGAAATTTCCCTTTTTTATGGCAAAAAAGTATGCATTCTTCTTATTTTCGGGCAAAAAGGCAGAAATTCCCCGTATTTTGAAGCAAAATTGCAGAAATTCCCCTAATTGTGCGGCAAAAAGGCAGAAATTTCCTATATGTTGGGGCAAAAAAACAGAAATTCTCAATGTTTTGGGGCAAAACTCAGATATTCCATTTATTGTGGGGCAAAATTCCAGAAATTCTCCTTATTTGGGTCAAAAAGGTAAAAATTTCCCTTATTTTTGGGCAAAAAGGCAGAAATTTCACTTATTTCAGGGTAATAAGTCAGAAATTTTTCTTATTTTGGGGCAAAAAAGATAGAAATTCCCTTTGTTTTGAGGGGAAAAGACAGAAATTCCACTTTTTAGAGGTAAAAATGCTGAAATTCCCCTTATTTTGGAGCAAAAATGAAGAAATTTCCCTTTTTTATGGCAAAAAGGTATGCATTCTTCTTATTTTCGGGCAAAAAGGCAGAAATTCCCCGTATTTTAAAGCAAAATTGCAGAAATTCCCCTAATTGTAGGGCAAAAAGGCACAAATTCCCTATATGTTGGGGCAAAAAGACAGAAATTCTCCTTATTTTGGCGCAAAACTTAGAAATTCCACTTATTTTGGGGCAAAATTTTAGGAATTTCCCTAATTTTGGGGCAAAATTGCAGAAATTTCACTTATTTTCTGGCAAAATTACAGAAATTTCACTTATTTCAGGGGAAAATGAAAAATTTTCTTATTTTGAGGCAAAAAGGCAGAAATTTCTTTTATTTTGGTACAAAATTGCCGAAATTTTTTTTATTTTGAGCAAAAAGGCAGAAATTTCCCATATTTTGGGGCAAAAATGCAGAAATTCTTCTTATTTTGAGGTAGAAAGGCAGAAATTACCATTATTTTGGGGCAAAAAGGCAGAAATTCACCTTATTTTGGGGTAAAATTGCAGAAATTTCACATATTGAAGGGCAAAAAGGCAGAAATTAACCTTATTTTGGGGCAAAATTGCAGAAATTTTACTTCTTTCAGGGTAATAAGTTAAAAATTTTCCTTATTTTGAAGCAAAAAAGACAGAAATTCCCTTTGTTTTGGAGGAAAAAGACAGAAATTCGACTTATTTAGAGGCAAAAAGGAAGAAATTCCCCTTATTTTGGAGCAAAAATGAAGAAATTTCAATTTTTTATGGCAAAAGGGTATGCATTCCCCTTATTTTCGGGCAAAAAGGCAGAAATTCCCCGTATTTTTGAGCAAAATTGCAGAAATTCCCCTAATTGTGGGGCAAAAAGGCAGAAATTCCCTATATGTTTGGGCAAAAGGAGAGAAATTCTCCTTATGTTGGGGCAAAACTCAGAAATTCCACTTATTTTGGGGAAAAATTCCAGAAATTTCCCTTATTTTGGGGCAAAATTGCAGAAATGTCACATATTTTGGGGCAAAATTGCAGAAATTTCACTCATTTTAGGGAAAAAAGGCAGAAATTTTCTTTATTTTTGGGCAAAAAGGCAGAAAATCCTAATATTTTGTGGCAAAAATGCAGATATTCCCCTTATTTCAAGGTAAAAAGGATGAAAATCCCCTTATTTGGGGGCAAAAAGTCAAAAATTTCCCTTATTTTGGGGCAAAATTGCAGAAATTTCACTTATTTCAAGGTAATAAGTCAGAAATTCCCCTTATTTTGGGGCAAGAAAGACAGAAATTCCCTTTGTTTTGGGGGAAAAAGAAAGAAATTCCACTTATTTAGAGGCAAAAAAGCAGAAATTCCACTTATTTTGGAGCAAAAATGAAGAAATTTCCCTTTTTTATGGCAAAAAGGTATGCATTCTTTTTATTTTCGGGCAAAAAGGCAGAAATTCCCCGTATTTTGGAGCAAAATTGAAGAAATTCCTTTAATTTGTGGCAAAAAGGTAGAAATTACCTATATGTTGGGGCAAAAAAACAGAAATTCTCCATATTTCGGGGCAAAACTCAGAAATTCCACTTATTTTGGGGCAAAATTCCAGAAATTTCCCTTATTTTGGGGCAAAATTGCAGAAATTTCACTTATTTTGAAGCAAAATTGCAGAAATTGCACTAATTTCTGGGAAAAAAGGCAGAACTTTTCTTATTTTGGGGCAAAAAGGCAGAAATTCCTAATATTTTGTGGCAAAAATGCAGAAATTCCCCTTATTTTGAGGTAAAAAGGCTGAAATTCCCTTTATTTGGGAGCAAAAAAGCAGAAATTTTCCTTATTTTGGGGCAAAATTGCAGAAATTTCACTTATTTCAGGATAAAAAGTCAGAAATTCCCCTTATTTTGGGGCAAAAAAGACAGAAAATCTTTTTGTTTGGGAAAAAAGACAGAAATTTCACTTATTTTGAGGCAAAAAGGCAGAAATTCCCCTTATTTTGGAGCAAAAATAAAGAAATTTCCCTTTTTTATGGCAAAAAGGTATGCATTCCCCTTATTTTCGGGCAAAAAGGCAGAAATTCCCTTTACTTTGGGGCAAAAATCAGAAATTCCCCTTATTTTGGGGCAAAATTGCAGAAATTTCACATATTTTGGGACAAAATTGCAGAAATTTACCTTATTTTCAGGCAAAATTGCAGAAATTTCCCTTATTTGGGCAAAATTGCAGAAATTTCACTTATTTTCAGGTAAAAAGGCTGAAATTTCCTTTATTTTGGGGCAAAAAGAGAGAAATTCCCCTTATTTGAAGCAAATTAGCAGAAATTTTTCTTATTTTGGGGCAAAAAGGCAGAAATTCCTTATATTTTGGGGCAAAAAGGCAGGAATTCCCCTTATTTTGAGGTAATAAGGCTGAAATTCCCCTTATTTTAGAGCAAAAATGGTGAAATTCACCTTATTTTAGGGTAAAATTGCAGAAATTTCAAATATTTCAGGGCAAAATGCCAGAAAATCCCCTTATTTTGGGGCAAAAAGATGAAATCCCTAATTTTTGGCTAAAATTGAAGAAATTTCACTTATTTCGGGACAAAAAGCAGAAATTCCACTTAATTTCAGGCAAAAAGGCAGAAATGACCCGTATTTTGGCGCAAAATTGCAGAAATTCCCCTAATATTGGTGCAAAAATGCAGAAATTCCCTTTATTTTGGGGCAAAAAGGCAGGAATTCTCCATATTTTGGTGTAAAAAGGCTGAAATTCCCTTTATTTTGAGGTAAAATGCTGAAATTCCCCATATTTTGGGACAAAATGCAGAAATTCCTTTCATTTTGGGCCAATAAGGCACAAATTTCCCTTATTTTCGGGCAAAATTGCAGAAATTTCATTTATTTCAGGGCAAAAAGTCATAAATTCCCCTTATTTTGGGGCAAAAAGAAGAAATTTCTTTTATTATGGTACAAAATTGAAGAAATTTTTCTTATTTTGGAACAAAAAGTCAGAAATTCCTTGTATTTTGAAGTAAAATTGCAGAAATTCTCATAATTTTTGAGAAAAAAGGCAGAAATTCTACTTATTTTAAGGCAAAGAGACAGAAAATCTCCATTTTTCGGGAGCAAACAGTCAGAAATTCCCCTTATTTTGGGGCAAAATTGCAGAAATTTCATTTACATTGGGGCAAAATTGCAGAAATTTCTTTTATTTTGGGGCAAAATTGCAGAAATTTCAATTATTTCAGGGAAAAAAGGCGGAAATTTTCTTTTTTTGGGGCAAAAAAGCAGAAATTTTTTTTATTTTGTTACAAAATTGCAGAAATTTTTCTTATTTTGGGGCAAAAATTCAGAAATTCCCCATATTTTGGGGCAAAAAGGCAGAAATTCCCCTTATTTTGAGGTAAAAAGGCTGAAATTCCCCATATTTTGGGATAAAATTGCAGAAATTTCCCTTATTTGGGGGCAAAAAGGCAGAAAATTCACTTAATTTTGGGTAAAAAGGCAGAAATTCCTCGTATTTTGGAGCAAAATTGAAGAAATTCACCTAATTTTGGTGCAAAAATGCAGAAATTCCCTTTATTTTGGGGGCAAAAAGGCAGAAATTTTCCATATTTTGGGGCAAAAAGGTAGAAATTCCCTTTATTTTGAGGTAATAAGGCTGAAATTCCTCTTATTTTGGGGCAAATAGACAGAAATTTCGTTTATTTTGGAGAAAAGGCAGAAATTGCACTTATTTTGAGTTAAAAAGGTGGAAAATCCCCTTATTTTGTGGCAAAAATGAAGAAATTTCCTTTTTTTATGGAAAAAAGGTATACGTTCCCTTTATTTTCGGGCAAAAAGGCAGAAATTCCCTGTATTTTGGAGCAAAATTGCAGAAATTCCTCTAATTTTTGGGCAAAAAGGCAGAAATTCCTTTTATTTTAGGGTAAAACTGCAGACATTTCACTTATTTCGCCGCAAAATGGCAGAAATTTCCCTTATTTTCGGCGAAAAAGGCAGAAAATCCCCGTATTTTGGAACAAAATTGCAGAAATTCACCTGATTTTGGGGTAAAAAATACAGTAATTTTCTTTATTTTGGGGCAAAAAGGCAGAAATTCTCCTTATTTTGGGGCAAAAGGCAGAAAGTCCCCTTATTTTAAGGCAAAATTGCACAAATTTCCCTTATTTGGGGGCAAAAAACAGAAATTCCCCTTATTTTGGGGCAAAATTGCAGAAATTTCCTTTATTATGGGGAAAAATTGCAGAAATTTCCCTTATTTTAGGGCAAAATTGCAGAAATTTCACTTATTTCAGAGAAAAAAGCAAAATTTTTTTTTATTTTGGGGAAAAGGCAGAAATTCCCATTATTTTGGGGCAAAAAAACAGAAATTCACCTTATTTGGTGGTAAAAGTGCAGAAATTTCACATATTTAAGGGCAAAAAGGCAGAAATTCCCCTTCTTTTGGGGCAAAAATGAAGAAATTCCCCTTATTTTGGGATAAAATTGCAGAAATTTCCCTTACTTGGGGGCAAAAAGGCAGAAAATCCACTTAATTTCGGGTAAAAAGGCAGAAATTCCTCGTATTTTGGAGCAAAATTGCAGAAACTCCCCTAATATTGGAGCAAAAATGCAGAAATTCCCTTTATTTGGGGCAAAAAGGCAGAAGTTCCTTTTATTTTCGGGAAAAGAGGCAATAATTCCCTGTATTTTGAAGCAAAATTGCAGAAACTCCCCTAATTTTGGGGCAAAAAGGCAGAAATTCCCTTTATTTTGGGGCAAAAATAGAAAAATTCTCCTTATTTTGGGGCAAAAATCAAAAATTTCCCTTATTTTGGGGCAAAATTTTAGAAATTTCTTTTATTTTGTTACAGAATTGCAGAAATTTTTCTTATTTTGTGGCAAAAAGGCAGAAATTACCCATATTTTGGTGCAAAAAGGCTGAAATTCCCCATATTTTGGGGCAAAAAGGCAGAAATTCCCCTCATTTTGGGGCAAAAAGGCACAAATTTCCCATATTTTCGGGCATAATTGCAGGAATTTCATTTAATTCAGGGCAAAAAGTCAGAAATTCCTCTTATTTTGGGGCAAAAAGCAGAAATTTCTTTTATTATGGTACAAAAATAAAAAATTTTCTTTATTTTGGAACAAAAAGGCAAAAATTACCCATATTTTGGGGAAAAAGGCAGAAATTCCCCTTATTTTGAGGTAAAAAGGCTGAAATTCCCGTTATTTTGGTGCAAAAATGCAGAAATTCCCTTTATTTTGGGGCAAAAAGGCAGAAATTCCCTATATTTTAGGCAAAAAGGCAGAAATTTCCTTTATTTTGAGGTAATAAGGCTGAAATTCTTCTTATTTTGGGGCAAAAGGCAGAAATTCCTTTTATTTTAGGGCAAAATTGCAGAAATTTCCCTTATTTGGGGGCAAAAAACAGAAATTCCCCTTATTTTGGGGCAAAATTGCAGAAATTTCCCTTATTATGAGGAAAAATTGCAGAAATTTCCCTTATTTTAGGGCAAAATTGCAGAAATTTCACTTATTTCAGAGAAAAAAAGCAAAAATTTTTCTTATTTTGGGGCAAAGAGGCAGAAATTCCCATTATTTTGGGGCAAAAAGGCAGAAATTCACCTTATTTTGGTGAAAAATTGCAGAAATTTCACATATTTCAGGGCAAAAAGGCAGAAATTCCTTTTATTTTGAAACAAAAATGAAGAAATTCCCCTTATTTTGGGATAAAATTGCAGAAATTTCTCTTATTTGGGGGCAAAAAGGCAGAAAATCCACTTAATTTCGGGTAAAAAGGCAGAAATTCCTCGTATTTTGGAGCAAAATTGCAGAAACTCCCCTAATATTGGGGCAAAAATGCAGAAATTCTTTTAATTTTGAGCAAAAAGGCAGAAGTTCCTTTGATTTTCGGGAAAAGAGGCAGAAATTCCCTGTATTTTGAAGCAATATTGCAGAAACTCCCCTAATTTTGGGGCAAAAAGTCAGAAATTCCCTTTATTTTGGGGCAAAAATAGAAAAATTCTCCTTATTTTGGGGCCAAAATCAGAAATTTCACTTATTTTGGGGCAAAATTTTAGAAATTTCTTTTATTTTGTTACAGACTTGCATAAATTTTTCTTATTTTGTGGCAAAAAGGCAGAAATTCCCCATATTTTGGTGCAAAAAGGCTGAAATTCCCCTTATTTTGAGGTAAAATCCTGAAATTCCCCATATTTT
The DNA here is from genome assembly GCF_963924665.1 of Micromys minutus. Lineage (NCBI taxonomy): Eukaryota > Metazoa > Chordata > Mammalia > Rodentia > Muridae > Micromys > Micromys minutus. Next base: position 69,928 of record NW_027667982.1, read on the forward strand.
GGGGCAAAAAGGCAGAAATTCCCCTCATTTTGGGGCAAAAAGGCACAAATTTCCCTTATTTTCGGGCATAATTGCAGGAATTTCATTTATTTCAGGGCAAAAAGTCAGAAATTCCTTTTATTTTGGGGCAAAAAGCAGAAATTACTTTTATTTTGATACAAAATTGTAGAAATTTTCCTTATTTTGGAACAAAAAGGCAAAAATTACCCATATTTTGGAGAAAAAGGCAGAAATTCACCTTACTTTGAGGTAAAAAGGCTGAAATTCCCGTTATTTTGGGGCAAAAAGGCAGAAATTCCCTTTACTTTGTGGCAAAAGGGCAGAAATTCCCGTTAATTGGGGCAGAAAAGCAGAAATTTTCCTTATTTAAGGGCAATATCGCAGAAATTCCCCATATTTTGTGGCAAAGAGGCAGAAATTTCCCTTATTTGGAGGTAAAATGCTGAAATTCTCCTTATTTTCGGCAAAAAGGCAAAAATTCCTATTATTTTGGGGCAAAATTGCAGAAATTTCAATTATTTCAGGGCAAAAAGTCAGAAATTTGCCTTATTTTGGGGCAAAAAGAAGAAATTCCCCTAATTTTGGGGCCAAAAACAGAAATTCCCCTTATTTTGGGGTAAAATTGCAGAAATTTCAAATATTTCAGGGCAAAAAGGCAGAAATTCCACTTTATTTCGGACAATAACGCAGAAATTCCCCGTATTTTAAAGCTAAATTTCAGAAATTCCCCTTATATTGGTGCAAAAATGCAGAAATTCCCTTTATTTTTGTGCAATAAGGCAGATTTCCCCGTATTTTGAAGCAAAATTGCACATATTCCCCTAATTTTGAGGGAAAATGCAGAAATTCACATTATTTTGGAACAAAAAGACAGAAATTCTCCTTATTTCAGGGCAAAAAGTCAGAAATTCCCCTTATTTTGGGGCAAAATTGCAGAAATTTCCTTTATTTTGGCGCAAAATTGCAGAAATTTCCCTTATTTTGGGGCAAAAATGCAGAAATATCACTTATTTCAGGGAAAAAGCGCAGAAATTTCTTTTATTTTGGGGCAAAAAGGCAGAAATTTCTTTTATTTTGGTACAAAATTGCAGAAATTTTCCTTATTTTGGGGCAAAATTGCAGAAATTCCCCATATTTTGGGGCAAAAAAGGCAGAGATTCCCATTATTATGAGTTAAAATGCTGAAATTCCCCTTATTTTGGGGCAAAAAGACAGAAATTCCCTATATTTTGTGGCAAAAATGCAGAAATTTCCCTTATTTAGGGGCAAAATTGCAAAAATTTCACTTATTTCAGGGCAAAATTCAAAAATTCCTTTTATTTTGGGGCAAAAAGACAGAAATTCCGTTTATTTTTGGGTAAAAAGGCAGAAATTTCATTTATTTTGAGGTAAGAAGGCAGAAATTCCTCTTATTTTGAAGTAAAAATGAAGAAATTTCCCTTTTTTGTGGCAAAAGGAATACATTCCCCTTATTTTCGGGCAAAAAAGCAGAAATTCCTTGTATTTTGGAGCACAAATGCAGAAAATCACCTAGTTGTGGGGCAAAAAGGCAGAAATTCCCTATATTTTAGGGCAAAAAGACAGAAATTCTGTTTATTGTGGGACAAAACTAAGAAATTCCACTTATTTTGGAGCAAAATTCCAGAAATTTCCCTTATTTTGGAACGAAATTGTAGAAATTTCACTTATTTTGGGGCAAAATTGCAGAAATTTCACTTATTTCAGGTAAAAAAGGAAGAAATTTTTCTTATTTTGTGACAAAAATGCAGAAATTCCCCTTATTTTGAGGTAAAAAGGCTGAAATTCCCCTTATTTGGGGGCAAAAAGGCAGAAATTTTCCTTATTTTGGGGCAAAATTGCAGAAATTTCACTTATTTCAGGGTAATAAGTCAGAAATTTTTTTTATTTTGGGGCAAAAAAGAAAGAAATTCCCTTTGTTTTGGGGGGAAAAAACAGAAATTCCACTTATTTAGAGGCAAAAAAGCAGAAATACCCCTTATTTTGGAGCAAAAATGAAGAAATTTCCCTTTTTTATGGCAAAAAGATATGCATTCCCCTTATTTTCGGGCAAAAAGGAAGAAATTCCTCGTATTTTGAAGCAAAATTGCAGAAATTCCCCTAATTGTGAAGCAAAAAGACAGAAATTCTCCTTATTTTGGGGCAAAACTCAGAAATTCCACTTATTTTGGGGCAAAATTGCAGAAATTTCACTTATTTTCAGGAAAAAAGGCTGAAATATCCTTTATTTTGGGGCAAAAAGGAAGAAATTCCCCTTATTTTAAGGCAAAATTGCAGAAATTCCCCATATTTTGGGGCAAAAAGGCAGAAATTCCTTATATTTTGGGGCAAAAAATGCAGAAATTCCCCTTATTTTGAGGTAATAAGGCTGAAATTCCCCTTATTTTGGGACAAAAAGGCAGAAATTCCCCTTATTTTAGGGTAAAATTGCAGAAATTTCAAATATTTCAGGGCAAAATGGCAGAAATTTCCCTTATTTTGAAGCAAAAAGATGAAATCCCTAATTTTTGGCTAAAATTGCAGAAATTTCACTTATTTCCGGACAAAAAGGCAGAAATTCCACTTAATTTCGGGCAAAAAGGCAGAAATGACCCGTATTTTGGAGCAAAATTGCAGAAATTCCCCTAATATTGGTTCATAAATGCAGAAATTTCCTTTATTTTGGGGGCAAAAAGGCAGAAATTTTCCATATTTTGGTGCAAAAAGGCTGAAATTCTTCTTATTTTGAGGTAAAATGCTGAAATTCCCCATATTTTGGGGCAAAAGGCAAAAATTCTTCTTTTTTGGGGGCAAAAAGGCACAAATTTTCCTTATTTTTGGGCAAAATTGCAGAAATTTCATTTATTTCATGGCAAAAAGTCAGAAATTCCCCTTATTTTGGGGCAAAAAGCAGAAATTTCTTTTATTATGGTACAAAATTGAAGAAATTTTTCTTATTTTTAAACAAAAAGGCAGAAATTCCCCATATTTTGATGCAAAAGGCCGAAATTATTCTTATTTTGAGGTAAAATGCAGAAATTCCCTTTATTTTGTGGCTAAAAGGCAGAAATTCCCCGTATTTTGAAGCAAAATTTCAGAAATTCTCATAATTTTCGGGCAAAAAGGCAGAAATTCTCCTTATTTTGGGGAAAAAAGACAGAAAATATCCTTTTTTCGGGAGAAAACACTCAGAAATTCCCCTTATTTTTGGGCAAAAAGTCAGAAATTCCCCATATTTTGGGGCAAAAAGGAAGAAATTCCCCTTATTTTGAGGTATAAAGTCAGAAATTCCCTTTATTTTGGGGCAAAAATAGAAAAATTCTCCTTATTTTGTGGCAAAAATCAAAAATTTTACTTATTTTGGGGCAAAATTTTAGAAATTTCTTTTATATTGTTACAGACTTGCAGAAATTTTTCTTATTTTGTGGCAAAAAGTCAGAAATTCCCCATATTTTGGTGCAAAAAGGCTGAAATTCCCCTTATTTTGAGGTAAAATCCTGAAATTCCCCATATTTTGGGGCAAAAAGGAAAAAATTCCCCTCATTTTGGGGAAAAACGCACAAATTTCCCTTATTTTCAGGCATAATTGCAGGAATTTCATTTATTTCAGGGCAAAAAGTCAGAAATTCCTCTTATTTTGGGGCAAAAAGCAGAAATTTCTTTTATTTTGATACAAAATTATAGAAATTTTTCTTATTTTAAAACAAAAAGGCAAAAATTACCCATATTTTGGGGAAAAAGGCAGAAATTCCCCTTATTTTGAGGTAAAAAGGCTGAAAATCTTGTTATTTTGGGGCAAAAAGGCAGAAATTTCCTTTACTTTGTGGCAAAAACGCAGAAATTCCCGTTAATTGGGGCACAAAAGCAGAAATTTTCCTTATTTAAGGGCAATAGGGCAGAAATTCCCCATATTTTGTGGCAAAAAGGCAGAAATTCCTTTTATTTGGAGGTAAAATGCTGAAATTCCCCTTATTTTTGGCAAAAAGGAAGAAATTCCTATTATTTTGGGGCAAAATTGCAGAAATTTCAATTATTTCAGGACAAAAAGTCAAAAATTTGCCTTATTTTGGGGCAAAAAGCAGAAATGCCCCTAATTTTAAGACCAAAAACAGAAATTCCCCTTATTTTGGGGTAAAATTGCAGAAATTTCACATATTTCAGGGCAAAAAGGCAGAAATTCCACTTTATTTCGAACAATAATGCAGAAATTCCCCGTATTTTAAAGCTAAATTTCAGAAATTCCCCTTATATTGGTGCAAAAATGCAGAAATTCCATTTATTTTTGTGCAATAAGGCAGATTTCCCCGTATTTTGAAGCAAAATTGCACATATTCCCCTAATTTTTAGGAAAAATGCAGAAATTCACATTATTTTGGAACAAAAAGACAGAAATTCTCCTTATTTCAGGGCAAAAAGTCAGAAATTCCCCTTATATTGGGGAAAAATTGCAGAAATTTCCTTTATTTTGGGGCAAAATTGCAGAAATTTTCCTTATTTTGCGGCAAAATTGCAGAAATTTCACTTATTTCAGGGAGAAAGCGCAGAAATTTCTCTTATTTTGGGGCAAAAAGGCAGAAATTTCTTTTATTTTGGTACAAAATTGCAGAAATTTTCTTTATTTTGGGGCAAAAATGCAGAAATTCCCCATATTTTGGGGCAAAAAGGCAGAGATTCCCTTTATTTTGTGGCGAAAAGGCAGAAATTTCTCTTATTTTGGGGCAAAATTGCAGAAATTTCACTTATTTCAAGGCAAAATTCAAAAATTCCTTTTATTTTTGGGCAAAAAGACAGAAATTTCGTTTATTTTTGGGTACAAAGGCAGAAATTTCACTTATTTTGAGGTAAGAAGGCAGAAATTCCTCTTATTTTGGGGCAAAAATGAAGAAATTTCCCTTTTATGTGGCAAAAGGTATATATTCCCCTTATTTTCGTGCAAAAAAGCAGAAATTCCCCGTTTTTTTGGAGCACAATTGCAGAAAATCCCCTAATTGTGGGGCAAAAATGCAGAAATTCCCTATATGTTGGGGCAAAAAGACAGAAATTCTCCTTATTTTGGGGCAAAACTCAGAAATGTCCCTTATTTTGGTGCAAAATTGCAGAAATTTCACTTATTTCAGGTAAAAAAGGCAGAAATTTTTCTTATTTTGGGGCAAAAAGGCAGAAATTCCTAATATTTTGTGGCAAAAATGCAGAAATTCCCCTTATTTTGAGGTAAAAAGGCTGAAATTCCCCTTATTTGGGGGCAAAAACGCAGAAATTTCTCTTAAGTTAGGGCAAAATTGCAGAAATTTCACTTATTTCAGGGTAATAAGTCAGAAATTTTCCTTATTTTGGGGCAATAAAGACAGAAATTCTCTTTGTTTTGGAAGGAAAAGACAGAAATTCCACTTATTTAGAGGCAAAAAGGCAGAAATTTTCCTTCTTTTGGAGCAAAATTGCAGAAATTCCCCTAATTGTGGGGCAAAAAAGCAGAAATACCCGATATGTTGGGGCAAAAAGACAGAAATTCTTTTTATTTTGGGGCAAAACTCAGAAATTCCACTTATTTTGGGGCCAAATTGCAGGAATTTACCTTATTTTGAGGCAAAATTGCAGAAATTTTCCTTATTTGGGCAAAAAGGCAGAAATTTCACTTATTTTCAGGTAAAAAGACTGAAATATCCTTTATTTTGGGGCAAAAAGGAAGAAATTCCTCTTATTTTGGGGCAAAATTGCAAAAATTTTCCTTATTTTGAGGCAAAAAGGCAGAAATTCCTAATATTTCGTGGCAAAAATGCAGAAATTCCCCTTATTTTGAGGTAAAAAGGCTGAAATTCCCCTTATTTGGGGGCAAAAAGGCAGAAATTTCCCTTATTTTGGGGCAAAATTGAAGAAATTTCACTTATTTCAGGGTATTAAGTCAGAAATTTTCCTTATTTTGGGGCAAAAAAGACAGAAATTCCCTTTGTTTTGGGGGAAAAAGACAGAAATTCCACTTATTTAGAGGCAAAAAGGCAGAAATTCCCCTTATTTTGGAGCAAAAATGAAGAAATTTCCCTTTTTTATGGCAAAAAGATATGCATTCTTCTTATTTTCGGGCAAAAAGGCAGAAATTCCCCGTATTTTGGAGCAAAATTGCAGAAATTCTTCTAATTGTGGGGCAAAAAGGCAGAAATTCCCTATATGTTGGGGCAAAAAGACAGAAATTCTCCTTATTTTGGGGCAAAACTCAGAAATTCCACTTATTTTGGGGCAAAATTGCAGGAATTTACCTTATTTTGGGGCAAAAAACAGAAATTTCCCTTTTGTGGGGCAAAATTGCACAAATTTCACTTATTTTCAGGTAAAAAGGCTGAAATATCCTTTATTTTGGAGCAAAAAAAAGAAATTCTCCATATTTTGGGGCAAAATTGCAGAAATTTTCCTTATTTGGGGGCAAAAAGGCAGAAATTCCCCTTATTTTGGGACAAAAAGGCAGAAATTCCTGTTATTTTGAGGTAAAATTTCAGAAATTTCAAATATTTCAGGGCAAAATGGCAGAAATTTCCCTTATTTTGGGGCAAAAAGATGAAATCCCTAATTTTTGGCTAAAATTGCAGAAATTTCACTTATTTCCAGACAAAAAGGCAGAAATTCCACTTTATTTCGGGCAAAAAGGCAGAAATGACCCGTATTTTGGAGCAAAATTGGAGAAATTCACCTAATATTGGTGCAAAAATGCAGAAATTCCCTTTATTTTGGGGGCAAAAAGGCAGAAATTTTCCATATTTTGGTGCAAAAAGGCTGAAATTCCCCTTATTTTGAGGTAAAATCCTGAAATTCCCCATATTTTGGGGCAAAAAGGAAAAAATTCCCCTCATTTTGGGGAAAAACGCACAAATTTCCCTTATTTTCAGGCATAATTGCAGGAATTTCATTTATTTCAGGGTAAAAAGTCAGAAATTCCTTTTATTTTGGGGCAAAAAGCAGAAATTTCTTTTATTTTGATACAAAATTATAGAAATTTTTCTTATTTTAAAACAAAAAGGCAAAAATTACCCATATTTTGGGGAAAAAGGCAGAAATTCCCCTTATTTTGAGGTAAAAAGGCTGAAAATCTTGTTATTTTGGGGCAAAAAGGCAGAAATTTCCTTTACTTTGTGGCAAAAACGCAGAAATTCCCGTTAATTGGGGCACAAAAGCAGAAATTTTCCTTATTTAAGGGCAATAGGGCAGAAATTCCCCATATTTTGTGGCAAAAAGGCAGAAATTCCTTTTATTTGGAGGTAAAATGCTGAAATTCCCCTTATTTTTGGCAAAAAGGAAGAAATTCCTATTATTTTGGGGCAAAATTGCAGAAATTTCAATTATTTCAGGACAAAAAGTCAAAAATTTGCCTTATTTTGGGGCAAAAAGCAGAAATGCCCCTAATTTTAAGACCAAAAACAGAAATTCCCCTTATTTTGGGGTAAAATTGCAGAAATTTCACATATTTCAGGGCAAAAAGGCAGAAATTCCACTTTATTTCGGACAATAACGCAGAAATTCCCCGTATTTTAAAGCTAAATTTCAGAAATTCCCCTTATATTGGTGCAAAAATGCAGAAATTCCATTTATTTTTGTGCAATAAGGCAGATTTCCCCGTATTTTGAAGCAAAATTGCACATATTCCCCTAATTTTTAGGAAAAATGCAGAAATTCACATTATTTTGGAACAAAAAGACAGAAATTCTCCTTATTTCAGGGCAAAAAGTCAGAAATTCCCCTTATATTGGGGAAAAATGCAGAAATTTCCTTAATTTTGGGGCAAAATTGCAGAAATTTTCCTTATTTTGCGGCAAAATTGCAGAAATTTCACTTATTTCAGGGAGAAAGCGCAGAAATTTCTCTTATTTTGGGGCAAAAAGGCAAAAATTTCTTTTATTTTGGTACAAAATTGCAGAAATTTTCTTTATTTTGGGGCAAAAATGCAGAAATTCCCCATATTTTGGGGCAAAAAGGCAGAGATTCCCTTTATTTTGTGGCGAAAAGGCAGAAATTTCTCTTATTTTGGGGCAAAATTGCAGAAATTTCACTTATTTCAAGGCAAAATTCAAAAATTCCTTTTATTTTTGGGCAAAAAGAAATTTCGTTTATTTTTGGGTAAAAAGGCAGAAATTTCACTTATTTTGAGGTAAGAAGGCAGAAATTCCTCTTATTTTGGGGCAAAAATGAAGAAATTTCCCTTTTATGTGGCAAAAGGTATATATTCCCCTTATTTTCGGGCAAAAAAAGCAGAAATTCCCCGTTTTTTTGGAGCACAATTGCAGAAAATCCCCTAATTGTGGGGCAAAAATGCAGAAATTCCCAATATGTTGGGGCAAAAAGACAGAAATTCTCCTTATTTTGGGGCAAAACTCAGAAATGTCCCTTATTTTGGTGCAAAATTACAGAAATTTCACTTATTTCAGGTAAAAAAGGCAGAAATTTTTCTTATTTTGGGGCAAAAAGGCAGAAATTCCTAATATTTTGTGGCAAAAATGCAGAAATTCCTCTTATTTTGAGGTAAAAAGGCTGAAATTCCCCTTATTTGGGGGCAAAAAGGCAGAAATTTCCCTTATTTTGGGGCAAACTTGAAGAAATTTCACTTATTTCAGGGTTTTAAGTCAGAAATTTTCCTTATTTTGGGGCAAAAAAGACAGAAATTCCCTTTGTTTTGGGGGAAAAAGACAGAAATTCCACTTATTTAGAGGCAAAAAGGCAGAAATTCCCCTTATTTTGGAGCAAAAATGAAGAAATTTCCCTTTTTTATGGCAAAAAGATATGCATTCTTCTCATTTTCGGGCAAAAAGGCAGAAATTCCCCGTATTTTGGAGCAAAATTGCAGAAATTCTTCTAATTGTGGGGCAAAAAGGCAGAAATTCTCTATATGTTGGGGCAAAAAGACAGAAATTCTCCTTATTTTGGGGCAAAACTCAGAAATTCCACTTATTTTGGGGCAAAATTGCAGGAATTTACCTTATTTTGGGGCAAAATTGCAGAAATTTCCCTTTTGTGGGGCAAAATTGCACAAATTTCACTTATTTTCAGGTAAAAAAGCTGAAATATCCTTTATTTTGGAGCAAAAAGGAAGAAATTCCCCATATTTTGGGGCAAAATTGCAGAAATTTTCCTTATTTGGGGGCAAAAAGGTAGAAATTCCCCTTATTTTGGGACAAAAGGCAGAAATTTCTCTTATTTTGAGGTAAAATTGCAGAGATTTCAAATATTTCAGGGCAAAATGGCAGAAATTTCCCTTATTTTGGGGCAAAAAGATGAAATCCCTAATTTTTGGTTAAAATTGCAGAAATTTCACTTATTTCCAGACAAAAAGGCAGAAATTCCACTTAATTTCGGGCAAAAAGGCAGAAATGACCCGTATTTTGGAGCAAAATTGGAGAAATTCACCTAATATTGGTGCAAAAATGCAGATATTCCCTTTATTTTGGAGGCAAAAAGGCAGAAACTTTCCATATTTTGGTGCAAAAAGGCTGAAATTCTTCTTATTTTGAGGTAAAATGCTGAAATTCCCCATATTTTGGGGCAAAAGGCAAAAATTCTTCTTATTTTGGGGCAAAAAGGCACAAATTTCCTTAATTTCGGGCAAAATTGCAGAAATTTCATTTATTTCAGGGCAAAAAGTCAGAAATTCCCCTTATTTTTGGGCAAAAAGCAGAAATTTCTTTTATTATGGTACAAAATTGAAGAAATTTTCCTCATTTTGAAACAAAAAGGCAGAAATTCCCCATATTTTGGGGCAAAAGGCAGAAATTATTATTATTTTGAGGTAAAATGCAGAAATTCCCTTTATTTTGGGGCTAAAAGGCAGAAATTCCCCGTATTTTGAAGCAAAATTGCAGAAATTCTCATAATTTTCGGGCAAAAAGGCAGAAATTCTTATTTTGGGGCAAAAAGACCAAAAATCTCCTTTTTTCGGGAGCAAACAGTCAGAAATTCCCCTTATTTTGGGGCAAAATTGCAGAAATTTCCTTTATGTTGGGGCAAAATTGCAGAAATTTCCATTATTTTGGGGCAAAATTGCAGAAATTTCACTTATTTCAGAGAAAAAAGGCGGAAATTTTCTTTTTTGGGAAAAAAGGCAGAAATTTTTTTTTTATTTTGGTACAAAATTGCAGAAATTTTTCTTATTTTGGGGCAAAAAGTAAGAAATTCCCCATATTTTGGGGCAAAAAGGCAGAAATTTTCCTTATTTTGAGGTAAAAAGGCTGAAATTCCCTATATTTTGGTGAAAAAAGGCTGAAATTCCTTTTATTTTGAGGTAAAATCCTGAAATTCCACATATTTGGGGAAAAAAGGCAGAAATTTCCCTCATTTTGGGGCAAAAAGGCACAAATTTCCCTTATGTTCGGGCATAATTGCAGGAATTTCATTTATTTCAGGGCAAAAATTCAGAAATTCCTTTTATTTTGGGGCAAAAAGCCGAAATTTCTTTTATTTTGATACAAAATTGTAGAAATTTTCCTTACTTTGGAACAAAAAGGCAAAAATTACCCATATTTTGGGGAAAAAGGCAGAAATTCACCTTATTTTGAGGTAAAAAGGCTGAAATTCCCCTTATTTTGGGGCAAAAAGGCAGAAATTCCCTTTACTTTGTGGCAAAAAGGCAGAAATTCCCGTTAATTGGGGCAGAAAAGCAGAAATTTTCCTTATTTAAGGGCAATAGGGCAGAAATTCCTCATATTTTGTGGCAAAAAGGCAGAAATTCCCCTTATTTGGAGGTAAAATGCTGAAATTCCCCTTATTTTCGGCAAAAAGGAAGAAATTCCTATTATTTTGGGGCAATATTGGAGAAATTTCAATTATTTCAGGGCAAAAAGTCAGAAATTTGCCTTATTTTGGGGCAAAAAGAAGAAATTCCCCTAATTTTGGGGCCAAAAACAGAAATTCCCCTTATTTTGGGGTAAAATTGCAGAAATTTCAAATATTTCAGGGCAAAAAGGCAGAAATTCCACTTTATTTCGGGCAGTAATGCAGAAATTCCCCGTATTTTAAAGCTAAATTTCAGAAATTTCCCTTATATTGGTGCAAAAATGCAGAAATTCCCTTTATTTTTGTGCAATAAGGCAGATTTCCCCGTATTTTGAAGCAAAATTGCACATATTCCCCTAATTTTGAGAAAAAATGCAGAAATTCACATTATTTTGGAACAAAAAGACAGAAATTCTCCTTATTTCAGGGCAAAAAGTCAGAAATTCCCCTTATTTTGGGGCAAAATTGCAGAAATTTCCCTTATTTTGGGGCAAAATTGCATAAATTTCACTTATTTTAGGGAAAAAGCGTAGAAATTTTCTTTATTTTGGGGCAAATCGGCAGAAATTTCTTTTATTTTGGTACAAAATTGCAGAAATTTTCCTTATTTTGGGGCAAAAATGCAGAAAATCTCCATATTTTGGGGCAAAAAGGCAGAGATTCCCATTATTATGAGTTAAAATGCTGAAATTCCCCTTATTTTGGGGCAAAAAGACAGAAATTCCCTTTATTTTGTTGCAAAAAGGCAGAAATTTCCCTTATTTTGGGGCAAAATTGCAGAAATTTCACTTATTTCAGGACAAAATTCAAAAATTCCTTTAATTTTGGGGCAAAAAGACAGAAATTCCGTTTATTTTTGGGTAAAAAAACAGAAATTTCACTTATTTTGAGGTAAGAATGCAGAAATTGCTCTTATTTTGGGGTAAAAATGAAGAAATTTCCCTTTTTGTGGCAAAAGGTATACATTCCCCTTATTTTCGGGCAAAAAAGGATTAATTCCTCGTATTTTGGAGCACAATTGCAGAAAATCCTCTAATTGTGGGGCAAAAAGGCAGAAATTCCCTATATGTTAGGGCAAAAAGACAGAAATTCTCCTTATTTTGGGGCAAAACTCAGAAATTCTACTTATTTTGGGGCAAAATTCCAGAAATTTCCCTTATTTTGGAACAAAATTGCAGAAATTTCACTTATTTTGGGGCAAAATTGCAAAAATTTCACTTATTTCAGGTAAAAAAGTCAGAAATTTTTCTTATTTTGTGACAAAAATGCAGAAATTCTCCTTATTTTGAGGTAAAAAGGCTGAAATTCCCCTTATTTGGGGGCAAAAAGGCAGAAATTTCCCTTATTTTGGGGCAAAATTGCAGAAATTTCCTTTATTTCAGGGTAATAAGTCAGAAATTTTTCTTATTTTGGGGCAAAAAAGACAGAAATTCCCTTTGTTTTTGGGGGAAAAGACAGAAATTCCACTTATTTAGAGGCAAAAAGGCAGAAATTCCCCTTATTTTGGAGCAATAATGAAGAAATTTCCCTTTTTTATGGCAAAAAGATATGCATTCCCCTTATTTTCAGGCAAAAAGGCAGAAATTCCCCGTATTTTGGAGCAAAATTGCAGAAATTCCCCTAATTGTGGGGCAAAAAGGCAGAAATTCCCTATATGTTGGGGCAAAAAGACAGAAATTCTTCTTATTTTAAAGCAAAACTCAGAAATTCCACTTATTTTGGGGCAAAATTGCAGGAATTTACCTTATTTTGGGGCAAATTGCAGAAATTTCCCTTTTTGGGGCAAAATTGCAGAAATTTCACATATTCTCAGGTAAAAAGGCTGAAATATCCTTTATTTTGGGGCAAAAAGGAAGAAATTCCCCTTATTTTGGGGCAAAATTGCAGAAATTTTCCTTATTTTGGGGCAAAAAGGTAGAAATTCCCATTATTTTGGGACAAAAAGGCAGAAATTCCCCTTATTTTGAGGTAAAATTGCAGAAATTTCAAATATTTCAGGGCAAAATGGCAGAAATTTCCCTTATTTTGGGGCAAAAAGATGAAATCCCTAATTTTTGGCTAAAATTGCAGAAATTTCACTTATTTCCAGACAAAAAGGCAGAAATTCCACTTAATTTCGGGCAAAAAGGCAGAAATGACCCGTATTTTGGACCAAAATTGCAGAAATTCCCCTAATATTGGTGCAAAAATGCAGAAATTCCCTTTATTTTGGGGGCAAAAAGGCAGAAATTTTCCATATTTTGGTGCAAAAAGGCTGAAATTCTTCTTATTTTGAGGTAAAATGCTGAAATTCCCCATATTTTGGGGCAAAAGGCAAAAATTCTTCTTATTTTGGGGCAAAAAAGCACAAATTTCCCTTATTTTCGGGCAAAATTGCAGAAATTTCATTTATTTCAGGGCAAAAAGTCAGAAATTCCCCTTATTTTGGGGCAAAAAGCAGAAATTTCTTTTAATATGGTACAAAATTGAAGAAATTTTCCTCATTTTGAAACAAAAAGGCAGAAATTCCCCATATTTGGGGCAAAAGGCAGAAATTATTCTTATTTTGATGTAAATGCAGAAATTCCCTTTATTTTGGGGCTAAAAGGCAGAAATTCCCCGTATTTTGAAGCAAAATTGCAGAAATTCTCATAATTTTCGGGCAAAAAGGCAGAAATTCTCCTTATTTTGGGGCAAAAAGACAGAAAATCTCTTTTTTTCGGGAGTAAACAGTCAGAAATTCCCTTTATTTTGGGGCAAAATTGCAGAAATTTCCTTTACATTGGGGCAAAATTGCAGAAATTTCCCTTATTTTGGGGCAAAATTGCAGAAATTTCACTTATTTCAGGGAAAAAAGGCAGAAATTTTCTTTTTTGGGGGCAAAAAGGCAGAAATTTTTTTTATTTTTTAACAAAATTGCAGAAATTTTTCTTATTTTGGGGCAAAAATTCAGAAATTCCCCATATTTTGGGGCAAAAAGGCAGAAATTCCCCTTATTTTGAGGTAAAAAGGCTGAAATTCCCCATATTTTGGGATAAAATTGCAGAAATTTCCATTATTTGGGGGCAAAAAGGCAGAAAATCCACTTAATTTCGGGTAAAAAGGCAGAAATTCCTCGTATTTTGGAGCATAATTGCAGAAATTCACCTAATATTGGTGCAAAAATGCAGAAATTCCCTTTATTTTTAGGGAAAAAGGCAGAAATTTTCCATATTTTGGGGCAAAAGGCAGAAATTCCCTTTATTTTGAGGTAATAAGGCTGAAATTCCCCTTATTTTGGGGCAAAAAGACAGAAATTTCATTTATTTTGGGGAAAAGGCAGAAATTGCACTTATTTTGAGTCAAAAAGATGGAAAATCCCCTTATTTTGGGGCAAAAATGAAGAAATTTCCTTTTTTTATGGCAAAAAGGTATACGTTCCCTTTATTTTCGGGAAAAAAGGCAGAAATTCCCCGTATTTTGGAGTAAAATTGCAGAAATTCCCCTAATTTTTGGGCAAAAAGGCAGAAATTTCCCTTATTTTGGAGTAAAACTACAGAAATTTCACTTATTTCGTCGCAAAATGGCAGTAATTCCCATTATTTTTGGCGAAAAAGGCAGAAAATCCCCATATTTTGGAGCAAAATTGCAGATATTCACCTGATTTTGGGGTAAAAAATACAGTAATTTTCTTTATTTTGGGGCAAAAAGGCAGAAATTCTCCTTATTTTGGGGCAAAAGGCACAAATTCCCCTTATTTTAGGGCAAAATTGCAGAAATTTTCTTTATTGTGGGGCAAAAAACAGAAATTTCCCTTATTTTAGGGCAAAATTGCAGAAATTTCACTTATTTCAGAGAAAAAAGCAAAAATTTTTCTTATTTTGGGGCAAAAAGGCAGAAATTCCCATTATATTGGGGCAAAGAGACAGAAATTCACCTTATTTTTGGGTAAAATTGCAGAAATTTCACATATTTCAGGGCAAAAAGGCAGAAATTCCTTTTATTTTGGGGTAAAAAGGCAGAAATTCCCCTTATTTTGGGATAAAATTGCAGAAATTTCCCTTATTTGGGGGCAAAAAGGCAGAAAATCCACTTAATTTCGGGTAAAAAGGCAGAAATTCCTCGTATTTTGGAGCAAAATTGCAGAAATTCCCCTAATATTGGGGCAAAAATGCAGAAATTCCCTTTATTTGAGGCAAAAAGGCAGAAGTTCCTTTTATTTTTTGGGAAAAGAGGCAGAAATTCCCTGTATTTTGAAGCAAAATTGCAGAAACTCCCCTAATTTTGGGGCAAAAAGGCAGAAATTCCCTTTATTTTGGGGCAAAAATAGAAAAATTCTCCTTATTTTAAGGCAAAAATCAGAAATTTTTCTTATCTTGGGGCAAAATTTTAGAAATTTCTTATATTTTGTTACAGACTTGCAAAAATTTTTCTTATTTTGTGGCAAAAAGGCAGAAATTCCCCATATTTTGGTGCAAAAAGGCTGAAATTCGACTTATTTTGAGGTAAAATCCTGAAATTCCCCATATTTTGGGGCAAAAAGGCAGAAATTATCCTCATTTTGGGGCAAAAAGGCACAAATTTCCCTTATTTTCGGGCATAATTGCAGGAATTTCATTTAATTCAGGGCAAAAAGTCAGAAATTCCCCTTATTTTGGGGCAAAAAGCAGAAATTTCTTTTATTTTGATACAAAATTGTAGAAATTTTATTTATTTTGGAACAAAAACAAAATTACCCATATTTTGAGGAAAAAGGCAGAAATTCCCCTTATTTTGAGGTAAAAAGGCTGAAATTCCCGTTATTTTGGGGCAAAAAGGCAGAAATTCCCTTTAATTTGTGGCAAAAAGGCAGAAATTCCCGTTAATTGGGGCAGAAAAGCAGAAATTTTCCTTATTTAAGGGCAATAGAGCAGAAATTCCCCATATTTTGTGGCAAAAAGGCAGAAATTCCCCTTATTTGGAGGTAAAATGCTGAAATTCCCCTTATTTTCGGCAAAAAGGCAGAAATTCCTATTATGTTGGGGCAAAATTGCCGAAATTTCAATTATTTCAGGGCAAAAAGTCAGAAATTTGCCTTATTTTGGGGCAAAAAGAAGAAATTCCCTTAATTTTGGGGCCAAAAACAGAAATTCCCCTTATTTTGGGGTAAAATTGCAGAAATTTCAAATATTTCAGGGCAAAAAGGCAGAAATTCCACTATATTTCGGGCAATAACGCAGAAATTCCCCGTATTTTAAAGCTAAATTTCAGAAATTCCCCTTATATTGGTGCAAAAATGCAGAAATTCCCTTTATTCTTGTGCAATAAGGCAGATTTCCTCGTATTTTGAAGCAAAATTGCACATATTCCCCTAATTTTGAGGGAAAATGCAGAAATTCACATTATTTTGGAACAAAAAGACAGAAATTCTCCTTATTTCAGGGCAAAAAGTCAGAAATTTCCCTTATTTTGGGGCAAAATTGCAGAAATTTCACTTATTTCAGGGAGAAAGCGCAGAAATTTCTCTTATTTTGGGGCAAAAAGGCAGAAATTTCTTTTATTTTGGTACAAAATTGCAGAAACTTTCTTTATTTTGGGGCAAAAATGCAGAAATTCCCCATATTTGGGGGCAAAAAGGAAGAGATTCCCCTTATTATGAGGTAAAATGCTGAAATTCCCCTTATTTTGGGGAAAAAAACAGAAATTCCCTTTATTTTGTGGCAAAAAGGCAGAAATTTCCCTTATTTTGGGGCAAAATTGCAGAAATTTCACTTATTTCAGGGCAAAATTCAAAAATTCCTTTTATTTTGAAGCAAAAAGACAGAAATTTCATTTATTTTTGGGTAAAAGGGCAGAAATTTCACTTATTTTGAGGTAAGAAGGCAGAAATTCCTCTTATTTTGGGGCAAAAATGAAGAAATTTTTTCTCTTTTGTGGCAAAAGTTATACATACCCCTTATTTTAGGGCAAAAAAGCAGAAATTCCCCGATTTTTGGAGCACAATTGCAGAAAATCCCCTAATTGTGGGGCAAAAAGGCAGAAATCCCTATATGTTGGGGCAAAAAGACAGAAATTCTCCTTATTTGGGGGCAAAATTCAGAAATTCCACTTATTTTGGGGCAAAATTCCAGAAATTTCTTTTATTTTGGGGCAAAATTTCAGAAATTTTTCACTTATTTTGGTGCAAAATTGCAGAAATTCCCCATATTTTGGGGCAAAAAGGCAGAAATTCCTTATATTTTGGGGCAAAAAGGCAGAAATTCCCCTTATTTTGAGGTAATAAGGCTGAAATTCCCCTTATTTGGGGGCAAAAAGGCAGAAATTTCCCTTATTTTGGGGCAAAATTGCAGAAATTTCACTTATTTCAGGGTAATAAGTCAGAAATTTTCCTTATTTGGGGCAAAAAAGACAGAAATTCTCTTTATTTTGGGGGGAAAAGACAGAAATTCCACTTATTTAGAGGCAAAAAGGCAGAAAGTTCAATTATTTTGGAGCAAAAATGAAGAAATTTCCCTTTTTATGGCAAAAAGATATGCATTTTCCTTATTTTTAGGCAAAAAGGCAGAAATTCCTCGTATTTTGGAGCAAAATTGCAGAAATTCCCCTAATTGTGGGGCAAAAAGGTAGAAATTCCCTATATGTTGGAGCAAAAAGACAGAAATTCTCCTTATTTTGGGGCAAAATTCAGAAATTCCACTTATTTTGGGGCCAAATTGCAGGAATTTACCCTATTTTTGGGGCAAAATTGCAGAAATTTTCTTTTTTTGGGGCAAAATTGCAGAAATTTCACTTATTTTCAGGTAAAAAGGCTGAAATATCCTTTATTTTGGGGCAAAAAGGAAGAAATTCCCCTTATTTTGGGGCAAAATTGCAGAAATTCCCCATATTTTGGGGCAAAAAGGCAGAAATTCCTTATATTTTGGGGCAAAAATGCAAAAATTCCCCTTATTTTGAGGTAATAAGGCTGAAATTCCCCTTATTTGGGGGCAAAAAGGCAGAGATTTCCCTTATTTTAGCGCAAAATTGCAGAAATTTCACTTATTTCAGGGTAATAAGTCAGAAATTTTCCTTATTTTGGGGCAAAAAAGACAGAAATTCCCTTTATTTTGGGGGGAAAAGACAGAAATTCCACTTATTTAGGGGCAAAAAGGCAGAAATTCCCATTATTTTGGAGCAAAAATGAAGAAATTTCTCTTTTTATGGCAAAAAGATATGCATTCCCCTTTTTTTCAGACAAAAAGGCAGAAATTCCACGTATTTTGGAGCAAAATTGCAGAAATTCCCCTAATTGTGTGGCAAAAAGGTAGAAATTCCCTATATGTTGGAGCAAAAAGACAGAAATTCTCCTTATTTTGGGGCAAAACTTAGAAATTCCACTTATTTTGGGGCCAAATTGCAGGAATTTACCTTATTTTGGGGAAAAATTGCAGAAATTTTCCTTATTTGGGGCAAAATTGCAGAAATTTCACTTATTTTCAGGTAAAAAGGCTGAAATATCCTTTATTTTAAGGCAAAAAGGAAGAAATTCCCCTTATTTTGGGGCAAAATTGCAGAAATTCCCCATATTTTGGGGCAAAAAGGCAGCAATTTCTTATATTTTAGGGCAAAAAGGCAGAAATTCCCCTTATTTTGAGGTAATAAAGCTGAAATTCCCCTTATTTTGGGACAAAAAGGCAAAAAATCTGCTTATTTTGGGGTAAAATTGCAGAAATTTCAAATATTTCAGGGCAAAATGGCAGAAATATCCCTTATTTTGGGGCAAAAAGATGAAATCCCTAATTTTTGGCTAAAATTGCAGAAATTTCACTTATTTCCGGACAAAAAGGCAGAAATTCCACTTAATTTCGGGCAAAAAAGCAGAAATGACCCGTATTGTGGAGCAAAATTGCAGAAATTCCCCTAATATTGGTGCATAAATGCAGAAATTCCCTTTATTTTCGGGGCAAAAAGGCAGAAATTTTCCATATTTTGGTGCAAAAAGGCTGAAATTCTTCTTATTTTGAGGTAAAATGCTGAAATTCCCCATATTTTGGGGCAAAAGGCAAAAATTCTTCTTTTTTGGGGGCAAAAAGGCACAAATTTTTCTTATTTTTGGGCAAAATTGCAGAAATTTCATTTATTTCAGAGCAAAAAGTCAGAAATTCCCCTTATTTTGGGGCAAAAAGAAGAAATTTCTTTTATTATGGTACAAAATTGAAGAAATTTTTATTTTTAAACAAAAAGGCAGAAATTTTCCATATTTGGGGAAAAAGGCAGAAATTATTCTTATTTTGAGGTAAAATGCAGAAATTCCCTTTATTTTGGGGCTAAAAGGCAGAAATTCCCCGTATTTTGAAGCAAAATTGCAGAAATTCTCATAATTTTCGGGCAAAAAGGCAGAAATTCTCCTTATTTTGGGGCAAAAAGACAGAAAATCTCCTTTTTTTGGGAGCAAACAGTCAGAAATTCCCCTTATTTTGGGTCAAAATTGCAGAAATTTCCTTTACTTTGGGGCAAAATTGCAGAAATTTCCCTTATTTTGGGGCAAAATTGCAGAAATTTCACTTATTTCAGGGAAAAAAGGCGGAAATTTTCTTTTTTGGGGCAAAAAGGCAGAAATTTTATTATTTTGTTACAAAATTGCAGAAATTTTTCTTATTTTGGGGCAAAAATTCAGAAATTCCCCGTATTTTGGGGAAAAAGGCAGAAATTCCCCTTATTTTGAGGTAAAAAGGCTGAAATTCCCCATAATTTGGGATAAAATTGCAGAAATTTCCCTTATTTGGGGGCAAAAAGGCAGAAAATCCACTTAATTTCGGGTAAAAAGGCAGAAATTCCTCGTATTTTGGAGCAAAATTGCAGAAATTCACCTAATATTGGTGCAAAAATGCAGAAATTCCCTTTATTTTTTGGGAAAAAGGCAGAAATTTTCCATATTTTGGGGCAAAAAGGCAGAAATTCCCTTTATTTTGAGGTAATAAGGCTGAAATTCCCCTTATTTTGGGGCAAAAAGACAGAAATTTCGTTTATTTTGGGGAAAAGGCAGAAATTGCACTTATTTTGAGTCAAAAAGGTGGAAAATCTTCTTATTTTGGGGCAAAAATGAAGAAATTTCCTTTTTTATGGCAAAAAGTTATACGTTCCCTTTATTTTCGGGAAAAAAGGCAGAAATTCCCCGTATTTTGGAGTAAAATTGCAGAAATACCCCTAATTTTTAAGCAAAAAGGCAGAAATTCCCCTTATTTTGGGGTAAAACTACAGAAATTTCACTTATTTCGCTGCATAATGGCAGAAATTCCCCTTATTTTTGGCGAAAAAAACAGAAAATCCCCATATTTTGGAGCAAAATTGCAGATATTCACCTGATTTGGGGTAAAAAATACAGTAATTTTCTTTATTTTGGGGCAAAAAGGCAGAAATTCTCCTTATTTTGGGGCAAAAGGCACAAATTCCCCTTATTTTAGGGCAAAATTGCAGAAATTTCCCTTATTTGGGGGCAAAAAACAGAAATTTCCCTTATTTTAGGGCAAAATTGCAGAAATTTCACTTATTTCAGAGAAAAAAGCAAAAATTTTTCTTATTTTGGAGCAAAAAGGCAGAAATTCCCATTATTTTGGGACAAAGAGGCAGAAATTCACCTTATTTTGGGGTAATATTGCAGAAATTTTACATATTTCAGAGCAAAAAGGCAGAAATTCCCCTTATTTTGGGGTAAAAAGGCAGAAATTCCCCTTATTTTGGAGCAAAATTGCAGAAACTCCCCTAATTTTGGGGCAAAAAGGCAGAAATTCCCTTTTTTGGGGCAAAAATAGAAAAATTCTCCTTATTTTGGGGCAAAAATCAGAAATTTCCCTTATTTTGGGGCAAAATTTTAGAAATTTCTTTTATTTTGTTACAGACTTGCAGAAATTTTTCTTATTTTGTGGCAAAAAGGCAGAAATTCCCCATATTTTGGTGCAAAAAGGCTGAAATTCCCCTTATTTTGAGGTAAAATCCTGAAATTCCCCATATTTTGGGGCAAAAAGGCAGAAATTCCCCTCATTTTGGGGCAAAAAGGCACAAATTTCCCTTATTTTCGGGCATAATTGCAGGAATTTCATTTAATTCAGGGCAAAAAGTCAGAAATTCCTCTTATTTTGGGGCAAAAAGCAGAAATTTCTTTTATTATGGTGCAAAAATAAAAAATTTTATTTTGGAACAAAAAGGCAAAAATTACCCATATTTTGGGGAAAAAGGCAGAAATTCCCCTTATTTTGAGGTAAAAAGGCTGAAATTCCTGTTATTTTGGGGCAAAAAGGCAGAAATTCCCTTTACTTTGTGGCAAAAAGGTAGAAATTCCCGTTAATTGGGGCAGAAAAGCAGAAATTTTCCTTATTTAAGGGCAATAGGGCAGAAATTCCCGATATTTTGTGGCAAAAAGGCAGAAATTCCCCTTATTTGGAGGTAAAATGCTGAAATTCCCCTTATTTTCGGCAAAGAGGCAGAAATTCCTATTATTTTGGGACAAAATTGCAGAAATTTCAATTATTTCAGGGCAAAAAGTCAGAAATTTACCTTATTTTGGGGCAAAAAGCAGAAATTCCCCTAATTTTGGGGCCAAAAACAGAAATTCCCCTTATTTTGGGGTAAAATTGCAGAAATTTCAAATATTTCAGGGCAAAAAGGCAGAAATTCCACTTTATTTCGGACAATAACGCAGAAATTCCCCGTATTTTAAAGCTAAATTTCAGAAATTACCCTTATATTGGTGCAAAAATGCAGAAATTCCCTTTATTTTTGTGCAATAAGGCAGATTTCCTCGTATTTTGAAGCAAAATTGCACATATTCCCCTAATTTTGGGGAAAAATGCAGAAATTCACATTAATTTGGAACCAAAAGACAGAAATTCTCCTTATTTCAGGGCAAAAAGAAATTCCTCTTATTTTGGGGCAAAATTGCAGAAATGTCCTTTATTTTGTGGCAAAATTGCAGAAATTTTCCTTATTTTGCGGCAAAATTGCAGAAATTTCACTTATTTCAGGGAGAAAGCGCAGAAATTTCTCTTATTTTGGGTCAAAAACGCAGAAATTTCTTTTATTTTGGTACAAAATTGCAGAAATTTTCTTTATTTTGGGGCAAAAATGCAGAAATTCCCGATATTTTGGGGCAAAAAGGCAGAGATTCCCTTTATTTTGTGGCAAAAAGGCAGAAATTTCCCTTATTTTGGGGCAAAATTGCAGAAATTTCACTTATTTCAGGGCAAAATTCAAAAATTCCTTTTATTTTTGAACAAAAAGACAGAAATTTCGTTTATTTTTTGGGTAAAAAGGCACAAATTTCACTTATTTTGAGGTAAGAAGGAAGAAATTCCTCTTATTTTGGGGCAAAAATGAAGAAATTTCCCTTTTTTGTGGCAAAAGGTCTATATTCCCCTTATTTTCGGGCAAAAAAATCAGAAATTCCCCGTTTTTTGGAGCACAATTGCAGAAAATCCCCTAATTGGGGGGCAAAAAGGCAGAAATTCCCTATATGTTGGGGCAAAAAGACAGAAATTCTCCTTATTTTGGGGCAAAACTCGGAAATTCCTCTTATTTTGGGGCAAAATTCCAGAAATGTCCCTTATTTTGGGGCAAAATTTCAGAAATTTCACTTATTTCAGGTAAAAAAAGGCAGAAATTTTTCTTATTTTGGGCAAAAAGGCAGAAATTCCTAATATTTTGTGGCAAAAATGCAGAAATTCCCCTTATTTTGAGGTAAAAAGGCTGAAATTCCCCTTATTTGGAGGCAAAAAGGCAGAAATTTCCCTTATTTTAAGGCAAAATTGCAGAAATTTCACTTATTTCAGGGTAATAAGTCAGAAATTTTCCTTATTTTGGGGCAAAAAAGACAGAAATTCTCTTTGTTTTGGGGGGAAAAGACAAAAATTCAAACTATTTAGAGGCAAAAAGGCAGAAATTCCCCTTATTTTGGAGCTAAATTGCAGAAATTCCCCTAATTGTGAAGCAAAAAGGCAGAAATTCCCTATATGTTGGGGCAAAAAGACAGAAATTCTTCTTATTTTGGGGCAAAACTCAGAAATTCCACTTATTTTGGGGCCAAATTGCAGGAATTTACCTTATTTTGGGGCAAAATTGCAGAAATTTTCCTTATTTGGGGCAAAATTGCAGAAATTTCACTTATTTTCAGGCAAAAAGGCTGAAATATCCTTTATTTTGGGGCAAAAGGAAGAAATTCCCTTTATTTTGGGGCAAAATTGCAGAAATTTTCCTTATTTGGGGGCAAAAAGGCAGAAGTTCCTTATATTTTGGGGCAAAAAGGCAGAAATTCCCCTTATTTTGAGGTAATAAGGCTGAAATTCCCCTTATTTTGGGACAAAAAGGCAGAAATTCCTTTTATTTTGGGGTAAAATTGCAGAAATTTCAAATATTTCAGGGCAAAATGGCAGAAATTTCTCTTATTTTGGGGCAAAAAGATGAAATCCCTAATTTTTGGCTAAAATTGCAGAAATTTCACTTATTTCCGGACAAAAAAGCAGAAATTCCACTTAATTTCGGGCAAAAAGGCAGAAATTTTCCATATTTTGGTGCAAAAAGGCTGAAATTCTTCTTATTTTGAGGTAAAATGCTGAAATTCCCCATATTTTGGGGCAAAAGGCAAAAATTCTTTTTTTAGGGCAAAAAGGCACAAATTTTCCTTATTTTTGGGCAAAATTGCAGAAATTTCATTTATTTCGGGGCAAAAAGTCAGAAATTCCCCTTATTTTGGGGCAAAAAGAAGAAATTTCTTTTATTATGGTACAAAATTGAAAATTTTTTCTTATTTTGAAACAAAAATGCAGAAATTCCGCATATTTTGAGGCAAAAGGCCAAAATTATTCTTATTTTGAGGTAAAATGTAGAAATTCCCTTTATTTTGGGGCTAAAAGGCAGAAATTCCCCGTATTTTGAAGCAAAATTTCAGAAATTCTCATAATTTTCGGGCAAAAAGGCAGAAATTCTCCTTATTTTGGGGCAAAAAGACAGAAAATCTCCTTTTTTCAGGAGCAAACAGTCAGAAATTCCCTTTATTTTGGGGCAAAATTGCAGAAATTTCCTTTACATTGGGGCAAAATTGCAGAAATTTCCCTTATTTTGGGGCAAAATTGCAGAAATTTCACTTATTTTAGGAAAAAAAAGGGGAAAATTTTTTTGGGGGGGCAAAAAGGCAGATATATTTTTATTTTGGTACAAAATTGCAGAAATTTTTCTTATTTTGGGGAAAAAAGTCAGAAATTCCTCATATTTTGGGGCAGAAAGGCAGAAATTTCTCTTATTTTGAGGTAAAAAGGCTGAAATTTCCTTTATTTTGGGGCACAAAGAAAGAAATTTTGTTTATTTTGGGGAAAAGGCAGAAATTGCACTTATTTTGAGTCAAAAAGGTGGAAAATCCCCTTATTTTGGGGCAAAAATGAAAAATTTTTCTTTTTTTATGGCAAAAAGGTATACATTCTTTTTATTTTCGGGCAAAAAGGCAGAAATTCCCCATATTTTGGAGCAAAATTGCAGAAATTCCCCTAATTTTTGGGCAAAAAGGCAGAAATTCTCCTTATTTTGGGGTAAAACTGCAGAAATTTCACTTATTTCGTGGCAAAATGTCAGAAATTCCTTTTATTTTCGGCAAAAAAGGCAGAAAATCCCCGTATTTTGGAGCAAAATTGCAGAAATTCACCTAATTTTGGGGTAAAGAATACAGTAATTTTCTTTATTTTGCGGCAAAAAGGCCGAAATTCTCCTTATTTTAGGGCAAAAAGGCAGAACTTCCCCTTATTTTAGGGCAAAATTACAGAAATTTCCCTTATTTGGGGGCAAAAACAGAAATTCCCCTTAATTTGGGGCAAAATTGCAGAAATTTCCCTTATTATGGGGATAAATTGCAGAAATTTCCCTTATTTTAGGGCAAAATTGTAGGAATTTCACTTATTTCAGAGAAAATAAGCAAAAATTTTTCTTATATTGGGGCAAAAAGGCAGAAATTCCCATTATTTTGGGGCAAAAAAGCAGAAATTTCATATATTTCAGGGCAAAAAGGCAGAAATTCACCTTATTTTGGGGTAAAATTGCAGAAATTTCATATATTTCAGGGCAAAAAGGCAGAAATTCTCCTTATTTTGGGGCAAAAAGGCAGAAAATCCCCTTAATTTCGGGCAAAAAGGCAGAAATTACCCTTATTTTGGAGCAAAATTGCAGAAATTCTTCTAATATTGGGTCAAAAATGCAGAAATTCCCTTTATTTGGGGCAAAAAGGCAGAAGTTCCCCTTATTTTCGGGAAAAGAGGCAGAAATTTGCTGTATTTTGAAGCAAAATTGCAGAAACTCTCCTAATTTTGGGGCAAAAATGCAGAAATTCCCTTTATTTGGGGCAAAAATACAGAAATTCTCCTTATTTCAGGGCAAAAATCAGAAATTCCTTTTATTTTGGGGCAAAAAGACAAAAATTTCCCTTATTTTGGGGCAAAATTGCAGAAATTTCACTTATTTCAGGGAAAAAAGGCAGAAATTTTCCTTATTTTGGGGCAAAAAGGCAGCAATTCTCCATATTTTGGAGCAAAAAGGCAGAGATTCCCCTTATTATGAGGTAAAAAGGCTGAGTTTCCCTTATTTTGTGGCAAAAAGGCAGAAATTCCCCTTATTTTGGAACAAAAAGGCAGAGATTTTCCTTCTTATGTGGTAAAAAGGCTGAAATTCCCCTTATTTTGGGGCAAAAAATGCAGAAATTCCCCTTAATTTGGGGCAAAATGGCAGACATTTCTCTTATTCTGGGGCAAAATTGCAGAAATTTCACTTATTTCAGGGCAAAAAATCAGAAATTCCCCTTATTTTGGGGCAAAAAGACAGAGATTCTCCTTCTTATGTGGTATAAACGCTGAAATTCCTTTTATTTTGGGGCAAAAATGCAGAAATTCCCCTCATTTTGGGGCAAAAAGGCAGACATTTCTCTTATTTTGGGGCAAAATTGCAGAAATTTCACTCATTTCAGGGCAA
This sequence comes from Micromys minutus, assembly GCF_963924665.1. Taxonomy (NCBI): domain Eukaryota; kingdom Metazoa; phylum Chordata; class Mammalia; order Rodentia; family Muridae; genus Micromys; species Micromys minutus. The sequence goes on from NW_027667982.1 coordinate 95,587, forward strand.
AAAATCAGAAATTCCCCTTATTTTGAGGCAAAAAGACAGAAATTCCGTTTATTTTTGGGTAAAAAGGCAGAAATTCCCCTTATTTTGGGGCAAAAATGAAGAAATTTCTCTTTTTTATGGCAAAAGGTATACATTCCCCTTATTTTCGTGCAAAAAAGAAGAAATTCCTCGTATTTTGGGCAAAATTGCAGAAATTCCCCTAATTCTGGGTCATAAAGGCAGAAATTCCCTTTATTTTGGGGCAAAAAGTCAGAAAATTTTCTAATTTCGTGGCAAAAATCAAAAATTCCCCTTTGGGGATTAATTCTAGAAATTTCTTTTATTTTGGGGCAAAATTGCAGAAATTTCTCTTATTTTGGGGCAAAATTGCAGAAATTTCCCTTATTTTGGGGCAAAATTGCAGAAATTTCACTTATTTCAGGAAAAAAAGGCAGAAATTTTTTTTTGGGGGGGCAAAATTGCAGAAATTTCACTTATTTCAGGAAAAAAAGGCAGAAAATTTCCTTTTTGGGGGGCAAAATTGCAGAAATTTCACTTATTTCAGGGAAAAAAGGCAGAAATTTCTCTTATTTTGAGGCAAAAAGGCGGAAATTTCTTTTATTTGGTACAAAATTGCAAAAATTTTTCCTTATTTTGGGGCAAAAAGGCAGATATTCCTGAAATTTTGGGGCAAAAGGCAGAAATTCTATTTATTTTGAGGTAATAAGGCTGAAATTCCCCATATTTTGTGGCAAAAAGGTAGAATATCCCCTTATTTTGGGGTAAAATTGCAGAAATTTCAATTATTTCAGGGCAAAATTTAGAAATTCCTTTTATTTTTGGGCAAAAAGACAGAAATTCCCTCTATTTTGGGGAAAAAGGCAGAAATTCCACGTATATTGATGTAAAACGGCAGAAATTCAACTTATTTTGAGGAAAAAAGGAAGAAATTTCCCTTTTTTTATAGCAAAATGGCAAAAATTCCCTTTATTTTTTTTCCAAAAAGGCAGAAAATCCTTATATTTTGGAGCAAAATTGCAGAAATTCACCTAATTTAGGGCAAAATTGCTGAAATTTCGCTTATTTGGGGCAGAATTGTAGAAATTTAACTTATTTCAGGGAAAAATCTCAGAAATTCCACTTATTTTGGGGCAAAAATCAGAAATTCTTTTTGTTTTGGAGCAAAAAGGCAAAAATTCTTCTAATTTTGGCGCAAAAATGCAAAAATTACTTTTATTTTGGGGCAAAAATGAAGAAATTTCCCTTATTTAATGGCAAAAAGGCAGAAAATTCTTTTATTTTGTGGCAAAATTGCAGACATTTATTTTGGGGCAGAGAGGCAGAAATTCCTTTTATTTTTGGGCAAAATTCCAGAAATTCCCCTCATTTTGGGGCAAAATTGCAGAAATTTCCCTTATTTTGGGCCAGAAAGGCAGAGATTCCCCCAGTTTTGGGTCGAAAAGGCAGAAATGCCCCGTTTTTTTGGACAAAATTCCAGAAATTGCCCTTATTTTTGTGCAAAATTGCAGCAATTTTTTTTATTTTGGAGCAAAAAGCCAGAAATTTATTTTGGGGCAAAATTGCACATTAATGATTTTGGTGACAATTATTTTGGGTATATAAATTATTCTGACATTGATTATTTTGGTAACGTTAATTCTTTAGTAAACATTAATTATTTCAGTGACATTAATCATTTAGATGACATCAAAAATTTTGGTGACATTAATACTTTTGGTGACAGCGAGAGAGAGCAGAGAAAGAGAGGAGTGTAAGAGTGTGTCAAGATTCAAAAAGGAGAGGAGAGAGAGTAGAAAGAGGGTAGAGTGACAAAGAGAGAAAGATGAGAGATAGGAGAGATAGGAGAGGAGAGACATGATAAACAGAGACAGAGAAGAGAGAAAGAGACATTGAAAGCAAGAGAGAGAAGAGAGAGGAGAGAGATTGAAGCAAGAGAGAGGAGAGAGCAAAGAGAGAAGAGAGAGGAGAGAATAGAAAGATGGAAAGACAGAATAGAAAGAGTTTAGAGAAAAAGAAAGAGAGAGATGAGAAAGAGAGAGACAGAGAAGAGATAGAGGAAAGAGATTAGAGAAGAGTGTAAGAGACAGAGAGGAGAAAGAGGAGAAAGAGGAGTGTAAGAGAGAGAAAATAGAGAGGAGAGAGTAGAAAGAGGAGAGATAGAGAGAAAAAGGGAAGGAAGAGAAAGACAGAAGAGAAAGAGTGAGACAGAGAAGAGAGAGTGAAGAGAGAGGAGAGGAGAGAGATATTAAAGTGAGAGAAGCGTAAGAGACAAGAGAGAAGCGAGAGAGAGGAGAGAGAAAGGGAGATAGAGGAGAGAGAAAATAAAGAGGAGATAGAAAAAAGAGAGAGGAGTGAAAGTTAAAGAGAGAGAGGAGAAAGACAAAACAAAGAGACAGAGAGGAGCGAGGAAAGATAGAAATAGGAGAAAGGTGAGAAAGAGAGAAAAAGAAAGAGGACAGAGAGGAGGGAGAGAATAATAGATAATGGAGAGAAAAAGAAGAGAGAGGAGAGAGAAAGAAAAAAATGAGAGAAAGAGGAGAGAGAGGAGAGAGGAAAGAGAGGAACGAATAAGAGAGAGAGTAGAGAGAGTCGAGAGAGAGAGGGGAGAGACAAAAAGATAGAGGGGAAGGAGAGAGTGGAGAGAGATAAAGGAGATAGAGAGATAGAGAGGAGAGAGAGAAAGAGAAAATCATAGAGAAAGAGAGGATAAAGAGAAGAAAGAGGAGAGTGAAAAATTGAGAGATGACAGAGGAAAAAGAGGCGAGAGCGGCAACAGATGGAGAGAGGAGAGAAAGGAGATAAAAGTAAAGGGAAAGAACGGAGAGATGAAGAGAAAAAGAGAGAAGAGGTAGGAGAAAGAAAGTGACAGAGAAAAGGGAGAGTAGTAGTTTCAACTTTTCAGTTACTGGGGTAGTGTCTTCAGTCAATAACGAAGTACAGCAGGTTTCGGGTACTTCCCAGTTGTTTTGGGTGATTCGCGTGTAGTTTCAACTTTTCAGTCACCGGTTCAGCATTTTTAGTCACGACGTGCAGCATGTGTCGGGGACTTTCCACTCGTTATGTGTGGTTCGCGAGACGTATCAACTTTTCAGTCACCGGGACAGCGTTTTCTATCACAAAGGACATGCAGCCTATTCCAGGGCATACCCAGTCGTTTTTGGTGGATTGCGGGTTGTTTCACCTTTTCAGTCTCTGAAACAGTTTTTTCAATCACTTTCTATGAGCAGCCCATTTCGAGAACTTCCCAGTCGTTTTGGGTGGTTGGCGGGTCGCTTCAACTTTTTAGTCACCAGTACAGCATTTTCTGTCAACTCCGACGTGCAGCCCGTTCAAAAGACTTACCAGTCGTTTTGGGAGCTTCACGGGTCGTTTGACCTTTTGAGTCACCGGGATATGTTTTCAGTCACTTCCGACGTACAGTTCTTTCTCAGGACTTCCCAGTCGTTTTCCATGATTTGCGGGTCATTTCAACTTTTCAATCACCGAAGAAAAGTTTTCAGTCAATTCCAACGTGCAACCTGTTCCGTGGTCTTCCCACTCATTTTGAGTTGTGTGCGGGTCGTTTCAACTTTTCTGCCAAAGGGGCAGCGATTCAGTCACTTCAGACATGCAACCCGTTCCGTAGTCTTCCAACTCGTTTTGAGCTGTGTGCGGGTCTTTTCAACTTTTCTGTCAAATGAGCAACGTTTCAGTCATGTCAGACATGCAGCCCATCCGGTGACTTCCCATTCGTTTTGGGTGGTTCTCGAAACGTTTAAACTTTACAGTCACCGGGTAGAATTTTCAGTCAATTCCGACGTGCATCCCATTCCGGATACTTCCCAGTCGTTTTGGTGAGTCACATGTCGTTTCAACCTCTTAGTCACCGGGGAAACTTTCTCAGTACCTTCCGACGTTCATCCCATACCGGTGACTTCCCAGTCAAGATGGGCGATTGGCGTTTCATTACAAGTTTTCAGTCATTGGGGCACTATTCTCAGTCAATTCCTATGAGCAGCCCGTTTCGATGACTTCTGAGTATTTTTTGCGTGGTTCGCTCGAAATTGGAATATTTCATTCACCTGGACAGCGTTTTCAGTCAATTTCAACGTGCAGCTCGTTCCAGGAACTTCCCAGTTGTTTTGGGTAATTCTCGGGTCGTTTCAACTCTTCAGTCACCGCAAAATCATTTTCAGTTAATTAGGACGTGCAACCCATTCTGAGGACTTCCCAGTCTATTTGTGAATTTTGTGGGTCGTTTGAACTTTTCAGTCACCCGGTAAGCGTTTTAGTCACTTTCAATGTGAAGCACATTCCGGAGACTTCACAGTCGTTTTCAGAGGTTCGCGAGTGTTTTCTATTTTCATTCACTTGGGGCAGCATTTTCCGTAACTTCCTACGTGCAGCCCATTCGGTGACCTTCCCAGTCGTTTTTGGTGGTTTGTGAGTTGTTTCAAATTTACAGTAAGTGGGACTGCTTTTTCAGTCACTTCCGACCTGCGGCACATTCCGGGTCTTCCAGTCGTTTAAGGAGGATCACGGTTCAAGTTTTCTGTCATCAGAGCAGCGTTCTCTATTAATTCCAAAGTGCAGTTTAATCTCGGGACTTCCTAGTCGTTTTGGGTGATTCGCGGGTCATTTCAACTTTAAGTCAATGGGCAGTGTCTTCTGTCAATTTCTAAGTGCATCCCGTTCTGATGACCTCTCAATCCTTTTGTGTGGTTCTCGTGTCGTTTCAATATTCAGTTACCGATGCAGCGTTGTCAGTCATGTCCGACGTGCAGACCGTTTCATGGACTTACCATTTGTTTTGTGTGGTTCTCGGTTTCATTCAACTTTTCAGTAACAAGACACGCATTTTCAGTCACGTTATGCAGCACATTTCTGGGACTTCCCAGTCATTTCGGGTGGTTCACATACCGTTTCACCTTTAAAGTTTCTGGGGCAGCGTTTTCAGTATAGTCTGCCCATTCTGGGGACTTTCCAGACATTTAGGATAGTTCTTAGGTCGTTTCAACTTTTCAATCACCGGTCAGCGTTTTCTATCACTTCCTACGTGCAGTCGATTCCGTGAATTTCCCAGTTGTTTTGCGTGGTTCGCCCTTCCTTTCAATTTTTCAGTCACCATGGCAACGTTTGGGCAACTTTTTCAGTAACTTCTGACATGCACCCATTCTGGAGACTTCCCAGTTGTTTTGGGTGGTACTCCTGTGTTTTCAAATTTTCAGTCACACGGGCAGCGTTTTCAGTCACTTCCGACGTACAACTCGTTTCATGGACTTCCCAGTTGTTTCAAAAGTTTCGCATGTCATTTCAACTTATCAGTAACCGGGCAGCGTTTTCAGTCACTTCCGACGTCCAGCCCATGGCGGGGACTTTCCAGTCTTTATTGTTGTTTCGCTGGTCGTTTCGACTTTTCAGTCACTGAAGCAGAGATTTGCGTCATTTCTTATTTGCAAGCTCTTTACGGAAATTTCCCAGTCATTTCTGGTCGTTTCAACCTTTCAGCCCCCGGGTCAGCGTTTTCAGTCACGTCCGACGTGCTGACCATTCCGTGTACTTCCTAAATGTTTTGGGTGGTTCGCGTTTCAACTTTTTATTCACTTGGGCAGCGTTTTCAGTCAAATTTGACATGCAGCTCATTCAGGAGAATCTCCAGTTGTACTTGGTAGTTCTTGGGTCGTTTCAAGTTTACAGTCAAAGGGTAGACTTTTCAATCACTTCCGCCGTGCAGCCAATTCCGGGAAATTCCAAGTCGTTTTGGGTTGATCGCAGGTAATTTCAACTTTTCAGTCATGGAAGTAGCGTTTTGTGTCAATTCCTATGTGCAGCCCATTTCAGCGTTTTCCCAGTCGTTTTGGGTGGTTTTATGGACGTTTCTACGTATCAGTCACCAGGGTAGCGTGTTCAGTCACTATGGACATGCAGTCAGTAATGGGGACTTCCGAATTGTTTTTTTGGTTCGGAGGTCGTTTCAACCATTCAGTCACCGGGTAGAGTTTTTAGTCGGTTCCGATGAGTAGCATGTTCTGCGGACTTCATTGTCGTTTTCGGTGGTTCGCGAGTCGTTTTAAATTGTTGAACACCAGGGCAGCGTTTTCAGTCATATCCGACGTGCAGCTTATTCTGGGGATTTCCCAGTAGTTTTGGGAGGTTTGCTGGTCGTTTTAAAGTTACAGTCAAAGTTTAGACTTTTGAGTCACTTCCGACATGTAGTCAGTTCCGGGGACTCCATATTTGTTTCGTGTGGATCGCAGTTCGTTTCTACATTTCACTGTTTAGGGGTAGCGTTTTTAGTCACTTTTAAATAGCCGCTGTGCCGGGGATTCACCAGTCGCTTTTGGTGGATAGCAGTTAGTTTCAACTTTTTAAGTCTCTGAGTCACAACCGACATGAAATACGTTTCAGAGACATTCGTTTGTTGTCGTTGGCGGGTCGAATAATTTTGTAAGTCACCAGCACACCGATTTTAGTCACTTTACGAGCAACCCTTCCGGTGACTTCTAAGATGTTTCTGGTGGTTCCCGGTTCGTTTCAACTTTTCAGTCAACAATGCAGCGTTTTCAGTCACTTCTGACATGCCACCCATTCCTGTGACTACCCAGTTATTTAGGATTGTGCACGGGTTGTTTCAACTTTTCAGTCACCCGCGTAGCGTTTTCAATCACTTCCGACGTGCAACCCACTCCGTGGACTTCCCAGTTGCTTTGACTGGTTCGCTGATCGTTTCAAATCTACAGTCACCTGTGTAGCATTTTCACTTATTTCCGATGTGCAGCTCATTTCGAAAAATTACCAGTAGTTTCGTGTGGTTTCCAGGTCGTTTCAACTCTTCAGTCACTCGGGCATTGTTTTCAGTCACTCCCAAAGTGCAACTGATTCCTTGGTCTTCCCAGAGACATTAACAGGTTCGCGGGTCTATTTAAATTTACCGGTGAAGTTTGCAGTCACTTCCGACGTGCAGTCCATTCTGGGTACTTCCAAGTCTTTTTTTGTAAATCACATATTCTTTCAACTCTTCAGTCAGCGGGACAGCGTTTTCAGGCATAACCGATGTTCATCTTATTCCGGGTACTTCCTAGTCGTTTTTGCTGTTTCGCCTGTCGTTTCTACTTACAGTCACCGGGGCAGCGTTTTCAGGAACTACCAACGTGCAGCTAATCCAAGGTCTTCACAGTCGTTTTGGGTTATTCGCAGATCGTTTCTACCGAGGCAGCGTTTTCAAACACTCCCTACGTGCAGTCTACTCTGTGGACTTCCCAGTCACTTACGGTGGGACTCAGTTCATTTCAACTTTTCATTCACCAGGAAAGCGTTTTCAGGTACTTCCAATGTGCAGCCTATTCTGGGAACATGCCTGTCGCTTTTGATGGATCCCAATTCTTTTCAACTTTTCTGTCAGTCGGGCAGTGTTTTCAGTCACTTCTTATGTGCAGCCTATTCCAAAAACTTCCTAGTCGTTTTGGGTCTTTTCCAGGTCGTTTTACCCTTTCAGTATCCGGGGCAACGTTTTCCGTTATAACCCACGCGCAGTATGTTTCTGGTACTTTATAGTCGTTTAGTAAGGTTTGCGAAGCGTGTAACCTTTTCAGTCACCAAGAAGCGTTTTCAGTCATTTACGACATGCAACCTATTACTGAGATTTTACAGTCGTTTCGTGTGGTTCGCGTGTCATTTAAACTTCTTAGTCACCAGGGCAGCGTTTTTAATGACTTGTGACGTGCAACCCGTTTTGTGAACTTCACTGTCGTTTCAGGTGATTTTGAGTCGTTTCAACATTTCAATCACCGGGTAGACTTTTCATTTACCTCCGACGTGCAGCTCATTCACTGGACTTACCTGTCTTGTGGAGTGGTTCGCAGGTCATTTCATCTTTTCAGTCACCGGGGCACGTTTTCATTCATATCGGACGTGCAGTTTATTCCGAGGAATTCCCAGTCGTTTTGGCTGGTTAGACTGTTTTTTCAACTTTTCATTCACCGAGGCTGGGTATTCAGTAAATATTGACAGGCAACCCATTCCGGGGACTTCTTAGTCGTTTTGGGTGTTTCGTGGGTCTTTTCAACTTTTCAGTTACAGGGGCAGCGTTTTCAGATACTTCCGATGTGCAGCTCATATTGGAGAGTCCCAGTCTTTTCGGTTTGTACCCGGGTTAGGGTTAGTGTTAGGGTTAGGGTTAGGGTTCGGGTTCGGGTTCAAGTTAAAGTTAGGGTTAGGGCTAGAGTTAGAGTGGTGCGCATGTGCAGAGTGGTTAGAATTAGGGTTAGGGTTAGGGTTAGGGTTATTGTTAGGTTTAGGGTTTAGGGTTTAGGGTTCTTTATGGTTTAGGGTTTAGTGTTTAGGGTTTAAGGTTTAGGGTTTAGGATTGTTTAAGATTTAGGGTGGTTTAGGTTTAGGGTTTAGGGTTTAGAATTTAGGATTTTTTAAGGTTTAGGGTTGTTTAGGGTTTAGGGTTTAAAGTTGTTTAGGGTTGTTTAGGGTTTAGTGTTTAAGGTTTAGGGTTTAGGGTTGTTTTGGGTTTAGTGTTTAGTGTTGTTTAGGGTATAGTGATTAGGGTTGTTTAGGGTTGTTTAGAGTTTAGTGTTTAGGGTTATTCAGGGTTTAGGATTTAGGGTTGTTCAGGGTTTAGGATTTATGGTCGTTCAGGGTTTAGTATTTAGGGTTTAAGGTTAAGGAGTTAGGGTTAGGGTTAGGGTTAGGGTTAGGGTTAGCATTAGGTTATGGGGTTATGTTAGGATTAGGGTTAGGGTTAGGGCTAGGTTTAGGTTTAGGGTTAGGGTTATGGTTATTGTTAGAATTATGGATTAGGATTTAGAGTTTAGGGTTTAAGATTTAGGGTTTAGGATTGTTTAAGTTTTAGGGTGGTTTAGGTTTAGGGTATAGCGTTTAAGATTGTTTAATGTTTAGGGTTGTTAAGTGTTTAGCGTTTAGAGTTGTTTAGAGTTGTTTAGGGTTGTTTAGGATTTAGTGTTTAGGGTTGTTAAGGGTTTATGATATAGGATTTTTTAAGATTTAGGGTGTACGGTTGTATAGTGTTTTAGGGTTTAGGGTTATGGTTGTTTAGGGTTTAGGATTGTTTAGGGTATAGTGTTAATGGTTTAGGGGTTTTTAGCGTTTAGTGTTTAGAGTTTAGTGTTTAGGGTGCTTTTGGATTAGTGTTCAGGGTTTTTCAGGTTTTAGGGTTTAGGGTTGTTCAGGGTTTAGAATTTAGGGTGGTAGGGTAAGTGTTAGGATTAGGGTTAGGTTTATGGTGAGGGTTAGGTTTAGGGTTAGGGTTAAGGTTAGGGTTAGTGTTAGGGTAAGGTTTAGGGTTAGGGTTAGAGTTAGGGTTAGCGTTAGGGTTAGGGTTAGGGTTAGGGTTGAGGTTAGCGTTAAGATTAGGGTTAGAGTTAGGGTTAGATTTAGGGTTATGGGGTTATGGGGTTATGTTAGGCTTAAGGTTAGGGTTAGGGTTAGGGGGTTAAGGTTAGGGTTAGGGTTAGGGTTAGGTTTAGGTTTAGGGTTATGGTTAGGGTTAGGGTTAGGGTTAGGGTTAGGGTTAGGGTTAGGGTTAGGGTCAGGCTTAGGGTTAGGATTAGGGTTAGGGTTAGGGTTAGAGTTAGGGTTAGGGTTAGGGTTAGGGTTAGGGTTAGTGTTAAGTTTAGGGTTTAGGGTATAGTGTTAGGATTAGGGTTAGGGTTAGGGTTAGGGTTAGGGTTAGGGTTAGGGTTATGGTTAGTGTTATGGTTATTGTTAAGTTTAAGGTTTAGGGTTTAGAGTTTAGGGCTTAAAGTTTTGGGTTTAGGATTGTTTAAATTTCATCGTGGTTTTGGTTTAGGGTTTAGTGTTTAGGGTTTTGAAGTGAGAGAAGCGTAAGAGACAGGGGAGAAGCAAGAGAGAGGAGAGAGAAAAAGAGATAGAGGAGAGAGAGAATAAAGAGGAGACAAAAAAGAGAGAGGAGTGAAAGTTAAAGAGAGAGAGGAGAAAGAGAGGAGAGAAGACAGAGGAGAGAGGAGAGAGGAGAGACAGAAAGAGTGAGAGAAGAGAGAGGTGAAAGACACAACAAAGAGACAATAAGGAGCGAGGAAAGTGAGAGATAGGAGAAAGGCGAGAAAGAGAAAGAGAAAGAGGACAGAGAGGAGGGAGAGAATAATAGATAATAGAGAGAAAGAGAGAGGAGAGAGAAAGAGAAAAAAATGAGAGAAAGAGGAGAGGAGAGAGGAGAGAGAGGAACGAATTAGAGAGAGTAGAAAGAGAGTCGAGAGAGAGAGGGGAGAGACAGAAAGATAGAGGGGAAGAAGAGAGTTAAGAGAGATAAAGGAGATAGAGAAATAGAGAGGAGAAAGAAAGAGAAAGAGAAAAACAGAGAAAGAGAGGATAAAGAGAAGAAAGAGGAGAGTGAAAAATTGAGAGATGACAGAAAGGAAAAGGAGTCGAGAGAGGAAACAGATGGAGAGAAAGAGGAGAGAAAGGAGATAAAGGTAAAGAGAAAGAACGGAGAGATGAAGAGAAAAAGAGAGAAGAGGTAGGAGAGAGAAAGAAACAGAAAAAAGGGAAAGTAGTAGTTTCAACTTTTCAGTCACTGGGGTAGTGTCTTCAGTCAATAACAAAGTACAGCAGGTTTCGGGTACTTCCTAGTTGTTTTGGGTGATTCGCGTGTAGTTTCAACTTTCAGTCACCGGTTCAGCATTTTTAGTCACGACGTGCAGTATGTGTCGGGGACTTTCCACTCGTTATGTGTGGTTCACGAGACCTATCAACTTTTCAGTCACCGGGACAGCGTTTTCTATCACAAAGGACATGAAGCCGATTCCAGGGCGTACCCAGTCGTTTTTGGTAGATTGCGGGTTGTTTCACCTTTTCAGTCTTTGAAAGTTTTTTCAATCACTTTCTATGAGCAGCCCATTTCGAGAACTTCCCGTTCGTTTTGGGTGGTTGGCGGGTCGCTTCAACATTTTAGTCACCAGTACAGCATTTTCTGTCAACTCCAACGTGCAGCCCGTTCAGAAGACTTACCAGTCGTTTTGGGAGCTTCACGGGTCGTTTGACCTTTTGAGTCACAGGGATATGTTTTCAGTCACTTTCGACGTACAGTTCTTTCTCAGGACTTCCCAGTCGTTTTCCATGATTTGCGGGTCATTTCAACTTTTCAATCACCGAAGAAAAGTTTTCAGTCAATTCCAACGTGCAACCCGTTCCGTGGTCTTTCCACTCGTTTTGAGTTGTGTGCGGGTCGTTTCAACTTTTCTGCCAAAGGGGCAGCGATTCAGTCACTTCAGACATGCAACTCGTTCCGTAGTCTTCCAACTCGTTTTGAGCTGTGTGCGGGTCTTTTTAACTTTTCTGTCAAATGAGCAACGTTTCAGTCATGTCAGACATGCAGCCCATCCGGTGACTTCCCATTCGTTTTGGGTGGTTCTAGAAACGTTGAAACTTTACAGTCACCGGGTAGAATTTTCAGTCATTTCGGACGTTCATCCCATTCCGGATACTTCCCAGTAGTTTTGGTGGGTCACATGTCGTTTCAACTTCTTAGTCACCGGGGAAACTTTCTCAGTACCTTCCGACGTTCATCCCATACCGGTGACTTCCCAGTCAAGATGGGCGATTGGCGTTTCATTACAAGTTTTCAGTCATTGGGGCACTATTCTCAGTCAATTCCTATGAGCAGCCCGTTTCGATGACTTCTGAGCTTTTTTTTGCGTGGTTCGCTCGAAATTGGAATATTTCATTCACCTGGACAGCGTTTTCAGTCAATTCCGACGTGCAGCTCGTTCCAGGAACTTCCCAGTTGTTTTGGGTAATTCTCAGGTCGTTTCAACTCTTCAGTCACCGCAAAATCATTTTCAGTTAATTCGGACGTGCAACCCATTCTGAGGACTTCCCAGTCTTTTTGTGAATTTTGTGGGTCGTTTGAACTTTTCAGTCACCCGGTAAGCGTTTTAGTCACTTCCAA